>NC_056682.1:46335183-46635183 GCF_018350215.1 Panthera leo
TCCAAACCACTGCCAACAGCAGACACTGGCATCCTCAAGGTAACTATCCAGCGGACACAGTCAGCACAGGGCTTTTCTTTTATATTAAAAAAAAATAGTAGTTTAGCATCCTGGCATTGGTTGAAGTGTCCGAACACTAGGCTCTGTACTCTTTATCAATCAACCACTACAGACTCTCTGTTCATTTCAGACGAGCTAATTTTGATCCAGGTGTTATAGGATTTAAAGGCAAAGATAACTGGCATTTCAGATATGTATGGCTTTCTACAGTTTATGAAACATTTTCATAGTTGTCCATGCTTTCTTTCCAACAGCAGATCAGCTAGTACAAGATGCAGTAACGATCTATGTGGGGAGATGAGACTCACACATGTTGGGAAGGACGCTAATATTTAACATAGCACTAGGCATTGTAAATTTTTATATATATTATCTCACTTTTACTCAAAACAAACTTGCAAGATAAATTTTGCTGCCCAAATCAGCCTCAGAGAAATTAATAACTTGTCCTAAGTCACATATTTGAAGCCAGCTCCAATACCTGGCCCTTCCACTAAATCACACAGACTGATATTTATTACAAATATTTTCTGCAGGAATAAAGAAAAGGCATCACAGCTGAGGAGTCACAGGGTATCTGTATTTCAGTGGTCCTCATACATTAGGATGTTAGTGAAGTCAGCAATGGAGAGGGCCAAGTGGGATTTCATGGACCATGGAGATATGCTGGGTCCTTAGCCCGGGTTCTTTTTATTTTTTTTTCTTTTTTAAGTTTATTTATTTATTCTGTGAGAGAGAGAAAGCACAAGCAGCAGAGGGGCAGAGAGAGAAGAAGAGAGAATCTCTAGCAAGTTCCGTGCCATCAGCTCAGAGCCCAATGCAGGGCTCAAACTCACAAACCATGAGATCATGACCTGAGCCAAAACCAAGAGTTGGAGGCTAAACCAACTGAGCCCCCCATGCGTCCCCCATGTTCCCATTCTCAGTCTCTTCACCTGATCAAGTGCACATGTGGAATTCTGTGCTGAACTCCATGCCTACATGGATGTGTTCAGGTTCCTGGTCTACCCATAAGACTGGGTAGTTTGTGTTAGGTGGCAATCTAGATAATACTGAGAAGCTTCTCTTTGGTAAGGTTCTGACCAAGGGTAAATAACAGGCAGTCCTACCAATGAATCTTTTCTCTTGTCTTCAGTTCCATAAGCATGCATTCTTGGAAACAGACACTGTCCAATTTGGGAAGAAATTGGTTCTGCTGTGATAATTTACCCAGAAAAGAATTGTATAGACTACAAAGTGAGTTTAACTCATACTGTTTAAAAGAATGTGCAGATACAAGTAGCCCCCTCCCCCAGGGGTCAAAAGATGGACCTACATTTACACTACTAGTGAGACTCTAAATATTAACATCGATTTCAAGGGCAGTTGCACAATATTTGCCCAAAGCCCTAAAACATTCATACCATTTCCCCAAGAAAATAACATCTATAAATATATTTAAAAACAAAATGAAACAAAACAGAGTCTTGTAAAAATGTATTTATGACTCATTTGGTCATCACATATCAACACATTATTTTTATACCAAACTGTAATTTTTAAATTACTTTTACTGAGGTTTCATTTGTGTATACTAAACAATATATAATTAAAGTGCACAACTCAATGAATTTTGATCCATGTTTTTACCCATGAAACAATCAGAAAAATCAAGATTCTGAACATTTCCATCACCTCCAAAAGCTTTCTCATCCCCCTTGGGAATCCAACCCTCCCTCACTCTTGTTTTCAGGCGACTGCTGCCACTATAAAGCACTTTGTATTCTACAAAATTGTTTGTAAGTGGAATGACGAGCACATTATTTTTTGTCTCAGTTCTTTCAGTCTGCACAATGATTTTGAGAATCACTCTTTAGCTACATGTGTCAATAGTCCATTCCTTTTTATTGCTAAGTAGTATTACATTGTATGTACATACCACATTCTGTGTATACATTCACCTGTGGATGGACATTCTGGTCACTTTCAGTTTAAGGTATTACCCAATATTCATAAATGACTCTTTGTATGGACAGATGTTTCCTTTCTCTTGGGTACCTCTCTAAGCAATAGACTGGCTTATCAATCATGCGGTAGGTGTATGTCTAATTCATTAAGTGAATAAATTTTGACACCCCCTAAATGAAAAAAAAACAATAATTAAATGAATGAATGGTGCTGTCTCCAAATGGAACTTGATACAATATTTACAATTGAAAAATTATGATTCTGAAGAATATTATTAACATGAGAAAATGTTTATAAAGCCTTAAGTGAAAAACACTTAAAAATAGGTTCTCAAACAATGCATATGATCTTTAGAAAAAAGATATAAAGTGTGTACAATATCGTCAACAATAGCTGTCTCTGAGGGCAATTTTCATTTATTTTCCAGCTGCCTTCCATTTTATAAATATTCTGAAATGGAAATGTATAATGAGGAAAAAAAGGAGTCATATAAAATGTGTATTATAAATATAAATAAATTCCATAATATAAAACACATATGTATTTTTTTTCTTTTAGTCTTCCCAAAGGCACACCTACCCTAGGAAGGAAGGAGTTTTCCAGCATAGGAACTCTGGGGAGTGATGGTAGAGTCAGAATAAATGTTTAAAGATATCTGAGTTGCTTTGCTCCCAGCCAAAAAGTCCATGACCAGCTGTTAATAGAAATATAAGTAATAGGGCTTAACCTCTTCCTGAAGCAAAGCTTCAGATGAACAAATAAAGAAACTCTAAAATTCACCACCATTTTACTGGTTACCGAATGTTTTCCACATATATTAACTCTGGTTAATCCTCACAGCCACCCTGTAAGTGGTCCCAAATGAGTTTATTGCCAGAGTAAGACTATAAATTTTGACTTTAAAATTTGCCAGCAAATAAAGGTAACTCTTCAAATGTTTTATTCCAAAGTATAAACCTTAGGGGTGCTTGGGTGGCTCAGTTGGTTGAGCATCTGACTTCGGCTCAGGTCATGATCTCACAGTTCCTGAGTTCTAGCCCCACATCGGGTTTGCGGCCAGCAGCATAGAACCCCCTTCAGATTCTCTCCCTGCTCCTGTCCCACCAGTGCACTCTCTCAAAAAAAAAAAAAAAAAAAAAACAAATAAACATTAAAACACCCAAAAGTATAAACTTTAATAGACATCACTTTATCAGAGTCTTACTTTGTACATCCCACATGTGCAGGTGCTTGAGTAGAAAAGCCACCATGGTGTGTTCCAGTGAAGGATATACTTGGAGATGCCTTCACACTGGCTGTGAGCAATCATGGAGCTATAAGTAACAATCTAGGTTCTGGGTCTCTGGAAGTAGATCCCTAAGTAAGAAGATGAAGGGTATTTTTTTCTTCATATATCTCCTCTTCCCTTGAATCTCTGCTCTCTCCCCATCTCTAATAATGTTCCACTCAGTAACTCATGAGTGAACCTAATTGTAAGACTTGAGTTGAGTAAACCCAGATCAGTGCCGTGAAAGCTTCATGGTGTTGAGTAGATCCTATAATGAATGCTCTCTCGGGTCCCTGCTCCAACCTTCTACAGGATTTTCCATTAGCTTTTCTTGGAAATGGGTAGGCGAACCAGAGACATGGAACTCACACATATGGAGCCAGGCTGAAATAGAGCAAAGTCACCTAACTCTCTTCCTCCAGAATTTTGAATCCTTTGTGGCTTCTATCTCTTTATTTATACAATATATTTAATTTACTTTATTCACGTCTGCACTATGATTTTATACAAAATTTTTCCCAACCAGATTATAAGCCGTCTCTTATTTCTCCTCTTGTTCACCTCTGCATCATTTTTAGAAATTTGTAGAAAGCATAGTGGCTTTGTACATAGTAGGTGTTCAATATGTTAGTTGAATTGAATTTGTTTCATTGATTCACAGTCCGTTTTGCAAAATGCTAACAGATTAATGTGCCTTAACAAGCTCCTTTCCTCCTACTTTTTCTGACATGATGATCTTCAGTAGTGATCACATTGTTACCTAATGTGATAACCCAATGTAGACAATGGACTTTTGTTTCTTTTGTGGGTTTGCTCTATGCTGCCCCCCTGCTAATTCCTCTTCCTCTCATCCCAGCAAGAGAAATACCTGCAATGGTCTCAGCATCTTCAGTGTGATTGGTGCTATTTCTAGTTCTGGCATTTAACTCCTCTGAACAGAATCAAGAACTGTGAAATTTTACTCCACTTGCAAGCTAACAGGTTAGCCTGCCACAGTTTCATGGGTTTTCTGGTAGAAAACAGACAGCTCCTGTGTCAGAGAAAAGGACATTTATTACTCACAGCAATGGCAAGTGCCAGAGTATTAGCATTTATGCTGGTTTTCTGAGACAGTGACACAAAGAGGTCCTAATGAAACCATCACACGCAGTAGGTTCCATTATAGGAAAGGGGTCCTGAGCTTAGGGAACTGGAATCTCTTATCATGGTCCAAAAGCAGGCCTACTTTTTGCTCCAGAAGGAGACTTCACTTCTACCTTCTAGGACTGTAAATAAATCTGTCCTTCTGTGGAGGGAAACATGACCTCTACCATCCAATGCTAGAGTAAAGGCCAGTCAATGCCTTGCTTCTCAAGTTACATACAAATACAAGAGACTCAGAGAGAATTGTCTCCTAACAACATGTACCTTTTACTCCTGTGTCATCCCTGTTTCTAGAGAATTTTCCCATGAGTCTCTCACTCCAGTGCCTACTCTGATTAATCTGACCAGTGGAGGCTGGGACCAAATACATTCAATTTGTTTCATATAGTATTTAATAAAGGCTACTATCAACAGGACTCCAAGCAGCAAAATGAGGCCAACCTACAGTCTCAACCTCAACCATGCTTCCCAGGATCCCAGATTCAGCCAGCTGAACAAACCACATAAGCCATCAGAGTTTACTTTAGAAAGTCATGTGACTTTCTCTTTAAGTTTCTATATTGACTTTTCCACTTGACCTGAAACATTAATTCATGTACTGCATGATACATTTGCATGTTTCCAGATTCTGTGTGTTGGTCCATAAGAAGGAAGTCTAGAACAATTGCATAGTCCATAACAACTCTTACCAGAGAATTGGAGCTAAACGGGATGCTTTCTAGGGTAACGTTTGTGTAATTGAGACAAATTTCTTACCACTTTTTCTAATTGAATGGCATCTATCATATGGAAAACTGTCCATCATACAGATAACTGTGTACAGGGTAAGCATAAGTAATGAGCCATTTACCCCTCCAAGAATTTCCTTCTGATATCTAAGGGTAGCTTTACTTTAGAGAGATCTTGTAGTCACTTAAGGGCTTCATGATCTATTTTTGGTGTTTCCTTAAATACTTGACAGTCTCTCATGATTGCCAACATGGTGTCCATCACCATATTTTTGGAGAGAGGCAAATTATTGAAATGTCTGACTTCTTCACAAGAAGTACAATCTTGAGGGCACAAATAGTACCATTTGAAAGAGTTCACAATTATTATTAGGGCCTGCCAAGTGGACTCCATATCAGTCTGATGGCAGAGGTTGAAAATACCTCCAGGATAGCCTCCCAGTCAGATGGCAAGTCTTAGGTTTTCCATTTCAATTTGAATAAGTGTTTTTGGAGGGACATACAAAGGGCAGTCAGTTCAATGTGTCCTTTTTATCCATGCCACAATGAATGACTGAGAACAGGGTGGAGAAGACATCAGAAAATGATGACAGGTAGAAACTGGGGCCATCCCTTGCTGTTATCAGTACCCTGATAGACATGTCAGAAGTTTAAGAGGAAATGTGATCAAATTCTGGTCAGGATTATCTCATTGGGAATGGCAGACCCAACATTCAGTTCTCTTGAATAGTTTGGGAGCAGGGCAACAGGGTCTTTGTTTGTTTGTTTTGTTTTTTAATGAAGAAACCTCCAGAGACAACTCTGAAAGACAGAGATCATTAATATTTGCCACCCCCCAATATCTCTCAGGATCTAAGATGTTCCCTCCCAGATGTCAAGACTTGTTCTCCCTCCATTGCCACAATAATGTAACCTATTCCCTACATGAACTCAGAACTTTTGTCTAGAAGGGCCAAGTGCAAGGGGGAAAAGTAAATGTTTATAAATCTTACATCGACCCATTATATCCCCAAATTTTGGCCCATGGGGGCCTCCATATAGGAATTCTGCAAGCAATGTACTCAACCAACTGGTTATTATCTTTATGCTCTTGGACCCAGTCAACCAAACAAGAGAGTCCGAAGGCATGAACCAGAACTAAATTTCAGTCTTCTGGGTCCCCTTTTGGTTGGGCTGTCATCCAGTGAGTGTGCTAACTGGACCTGGGTATTTCATTAGGGAAGAGAAAAAAGCAACATTCCCAAGAATGGTCATGGGAGAATCTCAAATTTTCAAAATAGGTCTGTATTATTTCCTATTTTATTCATCTTCATCATTACTCATAAAATAGCTAAGAGAAAACAATCTCTCTCTAGGGAGAACTCGTGCAAGGACCACACAGCTTTACTAAGATAGAGAGCAGATAAAGGAGGTAGAGTCAGAAATCTTTTTGAGTCAACTTTTGAGGAGGCCATCCCAAGCTCAATAATAGCAGGTGCCCATGTATGATAAGGAATGTGGAAAATCCATCAAATATCTTTACTAATAACCATTGTTGAGCGGTTGTTGCAATAATATGTATCCCACTGCATAATATTTTTAGTCCGAAAATTATCTGAAAACCTAAAAACATGGCACGATTAGTTTCAAAGACCACATGGTGAGGCCCAGGTCAGCTGGTTGGACTGGCACAGCCACACGGTCACCTGAATCAGGTACATTACAGTCTTTTGCACCCAGTCTACAGTGGAAGATGCATCGCTGTGTATGGATGACAATAGACCCAGGCAGATTTGGTGATTTGTGTAGTTCAGGCTCCATGAATAGCTTGATTACAGTTGTTCTTATCAGAGAACAGAACCTTACCACAAGCTTCTTGTGAGTGATACAGATGGTTCAATCAGCAGTCCCAAAAGTGCCTTTAATCTGCTCCAAAGGGTGCCTTTAATTTGCCCCAAAGGGTGTCTTTAATCTGTCTGCCTCTGGTTTTCCAAGAGGCAGACCAAACAGCCAGACCAAACAGCCAGCTGTCTGGCAACAGCTTACGAATTGGTAAAAATATAATAAATTCATAAAGGCAGGTATTGGCCAAAGCTATGAGAACAACCTTTGTCCTGTCCACTGGTGTAGAAGGGTTTAGAATGGAACAAGCACTTACATTTTCCCTGTTATATAGCTGATGCAGCAGCACAGTGAATGCCATCAAGTGTCAGTTTAGCTAAGTCATCTGTTAACCAGGCCCAATCATTTAGGAGAACCCCTGGAAATTGAGAGTCCCATTGAGGCAGTGACTTTGCTACAGACAGTGGAGTTGGGAGTGAAATTTCCCACAAATGGAATAGCTGTCACTTTTTATGAAAACTGAGATACTGGAAGGGCCAGGCCCTCTATATTCTTGAATATGTCATTTCCAATTGAAAAGCAAGTCTGGGGCACCTGGGTGGCTCAGTCAGTTGGGTGTCCGATGTCGGCTCAGGTCATGAACTCACGGTCCATGGGTTCAAGCCCCGAGTCGGGCTCTGTGCTGACAGCTCAGAGCCTGGAGCCTGCTTCAGATTCTGTGTCTCCCTCTCTCTCTGCCCCTCCCCTGCTCAAGCTCTTTCTCTGTCTCTCTCAAAAATAAACATTAAAAAATATATTTAAAAAAAGAAGAAAAGCAAGTCTCCTTGGACCCTTCCCACCTTATCAGTCATTAAGTATGAATTGATCCACTGCAAAATAGAAAAATCAAGCTATAGAGTATCAAATCCCCTATAAGTTAGGGTTTGGTTTTGACAAAAGTCCAACAGTAAACTAATAGCTGCTTTTCAAAAGGGAGGCTACAAATCCAAAATGCTTCCAGGCAGAGGCTGGCTCTCACTGCCGGATGCTCCAATTGGTAAATTTGTAAGTCACAGAGACTTGTAATTCAAAGTATTTTGAGTTAAGGGACCTTTAGAGTTAAGGGACCCCAAAGGTATGAGTATCTCTCTACATGCAACAATTCCTAATCAAAATAATCCTCTCTGTCATTTATGGGACAGAGAAGTAAAGGCATATAACACAAAGTTCTTCCAATGCATTCACTAATGTAGAAACATCAGTACATTGAATCCTCTCAAAGCCCCACCCACAAGGTCATATTAGCTTTCCTTTTTCACTATTCTTGCCCAAAACCCATGAGTTGGACCCTTCTTTCAAGAGAGTGAGTAGAAGGGCTTAGCCAAGTCATCTGTTAACCAGGCCCAATCATTTAGGAGAAAAATTTAGGAGAATTTGACTTGGATGCCTGTATCAGTAGAACCAGAGGAGTTTAAGTCTTGACCCACCGAGAAGTTCCCTACCATACTCAGACTGCTACGGACTGGTATATATGGCCTTCGGTAGTCATTAAGAACAGGGAAACCTCAGTCCTACTTCTAATCATCTTCTCCTTAAAACAGCTGGGTTTGGAGTGGAGGGGGAGAGTTTAGGTGGCACTAATCACAAGGTCTGCTTACTTTTCAGTTTTGAGAAATGGGGTGGCAGCTTGAGACTCAACCAAATGAAATCCACTCAAAGCCCATCTATTTCAGCTTTGGGAACCCTTTGACTCAGCAGCCTTAGGAGCAGGATATTCTGCCTAGGACGTTGGGGTTTACATTTTTTGTGAACTTGGGCTTGACGTGCATCGTAGCACCCTTTTTTATATACAGATAATAGGATATAAAGATTTATTGAACAATTTCCTTATTTATGGGTACTGCATAATTTTCTACTTCTTAAGCAGATAAAATTTTTGTTCTTTTTATGACAGTTTTGTTGATATATAATTCACATGCCATAAGGTTTACCTTTTTAAAGTATACAGTTCAGTGGATTTTCATGCATTTCATAGAGTTCTGCATCCGCCACCACAATCAATTTTAAAACATTTTCTTCACCCCCAAAAGAAATCTCATACACATTGGCAGTCCCTACCCATTCACCACCACTCCCACCCCCACCCCAGCACCTGACAATCACTAATCTACTTTCTGTCTGTATGGGCTTGCCTATTCTGGACATTTCCTACGCAGGTTTCACGCACTCTCCAAAAGTAGAATGTCCCTATGAAACTTTCGTAAGCCAAAATGGCCTAAAGCAAAGAAGCAATTACCACTGCATGAAAGTGAAAATCCTCTTCATATTTCTTCCAGTTAACGACAACAGAATCTAACATGGGTCTTTTATGAAAGCAATGTGGCATAAAGCAAGCTTTCAGAATACAAGGGAAACCTGTAAACAGAATTTGACAATATGTGGCCTTTTGTGTGTTTTTTGCAGTATTTTACTATCGAGATATAATTCACACAACATAAACTTCACCATTTTTAAAGCATACGATTCAGTGGTTTTAGTATATTCCCAATGTGGTGCATCTATCACCACTATCTAATTCCAAAATATTTCCATCACCCCAAAGGGAAGCTGTGTACTTGTTAGTGATTCTCCATTGCTTCTATCCTCTGGCAAGATTCAACTGTGTTATACCATGTGTCGGTGCTCCATTTTTTTTCTTGTGAAATGTTCCATTATGTGAATACCATGTTTTATTTATCCATTAATTAGCTGATGGACATTTCAGTTTTTTCCACTTTTTAGCTATGATGCATAAGGCTGCTATTAACATTCATGTACCCATTTTTTTGTGGACATCTATTTTCAATATTCTTGGGTATATGGCTAGGTGTGGAAATGTTGAGTCATGTGGTAACCTAATGTTTAACTCTTAAAGGAGCTGCCAAACTACTTTCCAAGGAAGTGGTTTTACCATCCCACCAATGATATACCAGGATTCTAATTTCTTATGTTCACCCATACTTGTTATTATCTTTTTGATTATAGCCATCCTAATGTGTGTGATATCATATCGTGATTTTGACTTGCATTTTTAAAATGATTAATGATATTGAGCATGATTGCATGCTTAGTTATGCTTATACGTCTTCTTTGGAGAAATGTCCACTAATGTTCATTGCTCATTTTTTAATTGGAGTGTTTACCAGTTTATTATTGAGCTAGACATTCTCTCTATGTTTTATATGCAAATTCCTTATCAGATATATGATTTGCAAATATTTTATCCAATTCCAATATTAAATCCAATTTATCCAGGTTTTTTTCCATTTTCTTGATGATGTCCTTTGAGGCACAAAAGATTTTAATTTTGATGACATTCAATTTATCTTTTTTCTTTTTCTTGAGATGTCTTATCAAAGAAATCTTTGCCTGATCCAAGGCCATGAAGATTTACTACTATAATTTCTTCTAAGAGTTTCAAAATTCTAACTCTTACATTTAGGTTTATGATCCATTTTGAGTTATTTTTGTGTATGTGTAAGGAAGGGGTCCAGTTCCATTTTTTTACACATGTATGGCAGTTGTCCCAGCACTTTTTAAAATTGAATTGTCTTATTATCCATGTTGAAAATCAATTGATCATGAATGTAAGGGTTTATTTCTAGATTTTTTAAATTCTATTTCATTGATCTATACATCTATTCTTATGCCACAGTAGCGCTCTTTTTTGAGGAGTCCATCTTAATCCCAAGCATTGCTCCCTCACTGTCATTGTGAGATCTTATAAATTCTTGCCTGACTTCAATACTAGGAATAAGAGAGTTTTTTAGGACAATGGGGCTGATCACAAGGATATATTTTAATTCCTTTGGGACAGTTTCTCATTCTCCAGTGGGTCACTTCATCAGCATTAAAACACTCCTGGGGCAATAAGAGCCAAGTATAATTCGCTGCCTTTTCTATGATTTTCCACAGGATTTTGTCTCTTTCAGGGAAATCTCCCCAAGGAGCTAAACACTCTTAGAGCTGCCAGGTTCTACTGTAAAAAACTCTGAGACTTTTTGTTACCATCTTCAAATAGACGTAAGGTTTGCATAACAGGCTGCAGCCATAAGATGACCTTGCTGTTACCTTTCTTCCTTCACAAGTGTTACATGTCCTTCCCAACCAAGAGAGTCAGCCAGTATTCTAACAAATTGCCTGGATTCTGACTATAATGGCTCTAAATGTCATGATTGCGTAGATGCATATCCCTATAACTATTAAGGGCCTGAAATGTTACCTTACTTACAAGCTAACGAGTTAGCCTCCTGCATTTTCATGGAAGCTGGCAGAAGACATGAAACCTCTAAATCAGAGACCAAGGACAATTTGTTACTCACAGAAATAGCACTGATCAGAATAACAGCATTTGTTCCTACCTGGTGATACAAAGAGATCTTGAGAAGCTATGAGATCTTCACCAGCAGTGGATTGCATTCCATGTGTAAAACCCAGAGCTTTGGAATCCCAACCTTCTGTAATGGGCATAAGCATGTTTACCCCTTGTTCTGGAAGGAAACATCCTCTCTACCTTCCAAGGCTTTAATCCAACCTGCCTTTTGCTCCAGAGGAAGACATCATCTCTATCTTCTAAAGCTGTTCACTATATAAACATCTTTAACAAGATAATTTGAACAAAGACTGGTCAATGTGTAGAAATGTGAGAGACACAAAGAATCTTCTCTCAACAAGCAGCAATTGCCAAAGTTCAGAAGTGTTTTTCTCCTGCTAGTGGGATCTTCCCTAAGCTTTTTTTGTAAAAACATCAAGCATAACTCCACAGAATAGCAGTAGGGTATGGGGCCATACACTCTATTTTCTTTATTTTTTTTTCTTGTAAGTTTCTCCAACAAAGCTTATTCAGTGCTTAAACCAAGTGATTTTTTGTGGGATTCTATGTTTTAAATAAGTCCTAGTTTAACAACCCTTCTTCTGAAAGACACTCTAATGGATCTTTGGTGGTAAAGGAGGGGCTGTGAGAGAGGCGTGCATGTGTGTGTGTGTGTATGTGTGTGGGTGAATGCGTGTTGCGGATTTTTTCAAGGCATTATTTTTTTTGAGAAGTTTTAGGTTTACAGCAAAATTGAGAGGGAGATGCAAAGATTTCTCATATACCTTTTGCCCCCATGCATGCATAACCTCCTCCATCACCAATATCACTCACCAGAAAAGTACTTTTTTTTTTTTTTACCAAGGATGAATCTACATGGATACATTATAATGACCCGAATATCATAGTTTATCTTAGGTTTCATTCTTGATACTGTACGGTCTTATGGGTTTGAACAAATGTCTTATGACAAATCCATCATTATAACATCATACAGAGTATTTTCACTACGTTAAGTCCTTTGTCCTCCACTGATTTTATTGTCTCCATAGTTTTCCCTTCTTCAGAATGTCACATAATTGTAATCATATGTTATGTAGCCTTTTCAGTTTGACTTCTTTCATTAGGTGATATCAATTTAAGTTTCCTCCATGTCTCTTCATGCCTTGATTTCTTTTTAGTACTGAATAAGATTCCATTGTCCAGATGTGCAAACTTTATTTACCCATATACCTCCTGAAGGACATCTTGATTGCTTCCAAGTTTGGCCAATTATGGATAAAGTTGTTGTAAACCTTGTGTGCGTAGGTTTTCATATGGACAGAAGTTTTCATCTCCTTTGGTAAATACCAAGGAGTGCAACTGCTAGACTATATGGTAAGAGCATGTTTAGTTTTGTAAGAAAACACCAAACTGTATTCCAAAGTGTCCATACCATTTTGCATCCCCTCCAACAATGAATGAGAGTTCCTGTTGCTCCATATCCTCACCAGTATTTGGTACTGTCAGTGTTCCACATTTTTACCATTCCAATAGGCATGGAGTAGGTATTTCATTGTTTCAATTTTCATTTCACTCATGACATATGATGTGGAGCATCCTTTCGTGTGTTTATTTGCCATCACTATATCTTCTTTGCTAAGGTAGCTGTTAAGGCCTTTGGCTCATTTGTAATTGGGTTGCTTATTTCCTTATTGTTTGTAGTCACCTTTTGAATTTCAGGACACTGCATTTTTCCTCTTTGCTTCTTTTCCTATCATTAAAAGGTGCTTTTTCTCTTCCTTTCTCCCCCCAAGTTTTATTGAGTCTTCCTTTTATTCTCTTTCCCAGAATCTATATGTCTATACGTTTGAAGACTGAACCTTCAAACTACACATATTTTTTAAGTTATTTTGCTACAGTCTGTGCTCTGATCCACTTGTATACTTTCTGAGCAATTTTACACTTAAGGTAGACTCAGTCTCTCTAGTGGTGTGTTAAGATTGACCCCCGGATCCTTCACTGTCTTTCCTTTTCTGTCTTCCCTGCAGTTTTTCTTAGCCTGTCTTTGAATGCCAAAAAGCCTGCTGTGGAGGAGAGGTGGGGTAGGAATCTGAGAAATAGTGCACTAAAATTTGGTCATTTTTCTCTACAGTTATTTTGAAGTTTGGGCACGCCCTATCTTTAAGTTATGCTGAGGCATTGTTTTGTTGTCAGCTTGCCTTTCCCTGTTTATTATTCTGCATTGTTTTCTGGAGGAAATATTGGGAGATGGGAAGGTAAGCAATCCCCATTGCTTCAGCCTGAAAGGCCTAGAAAGTTAATTAAAATATGGATTGAAATATGGATTATTAAAGCACTTCCAGAGTTTCTGATTCAGTAGGTCAGGGGTGGTGCCTGCTAATTTATATATCTTACAAATTCCTAAGTGATCGTTAATGCTGGTGGTCTAAGAACCACACATTGAAATTACTTTTTTGGTACAAAACCAGCCACATGAGGAAATGAAGCAAGAAGAAAGGACTGTCCTTCATGAGGGAGGAGTGTGCACCTGACCCCAGATTACATTACACTTAACCTGATTACATCCATCTAACATGACTTCAGAAAAAAAAATAAGATCAAATTATCTTAGAAATTTAAACTATGAAGTCATGGCTGTAGAAGATGGAGCTTAACTGAAATAGTAACTAGAGATGGAGTCTTAGCAGTGAGGCCATGAAAGTGCTATTATCAGAACTCAGAGTCTGAGAGAACAGACATACAAAGGGAAGGGACAGAGGATGAGACTCACACATGTCCATATTTTTAAGTACTGAGAAAAGCAATGAAGAAAATAATATAGGATTATGGAAAGTAAAGGAAGTGGTACAGAAGTGAGGTTGGGCAGGGAGGCAGACAGCTTGTGATTTGTATAAATAGATGTATAAGCAAAGAGCGCACACAAACAAATATTTGTATAAATAAAAATAAGTGGGAATGTAAATAATAAAAATGACAGCTTTGAATTGACATTTTCACAGCTCTATGACCAAAGGCCAAAATGTATCTTTTCCACTAGATCTTGCCTGAAAAATCCTGGAATTGGAAACCTAATTGGTCCATATACTCATTGCTAAATCAATTACTTTGGCAAAAGAGTTAGGTTCCTATCTGAAGGAGGGGGGTAGAACACCATAGAAACAGCCACTGGGGATGTGTTGGAAGCCAGATAGTCACCCCAGTTTGTACCTAATACATTGTATCTCTTCTTGGTGTGTTCGTGAGTGTACAAACACACATGTACATGCACACACACACCCTTTCCTATACATACAATTTGAAAAATGTTCTTGCTTTTCATAATACGATGTATTATATACAACCACAAATATATTGATCCTCCTCACTAGAGAACAGCCAGAGCTATGTCTACCTTCTGCATCCCATTTTCAAGTATAATCAGACCTTATATACTTTCCCAAGAATTTTTCAATTTGTGAACTAAAATGGCAAACATCTTTAATAATTTCAGTTCACAAGATATAAAAAAAAAAAAGATCATCACATTAAAAATTCCAGTATTGGGGGAGCCTGGGTGGCCCAGTCAGTTAAGCGTCTGACTTCAACTCAGGTCACTATCTCCCAGTTTGTGAGTTTAAGCCCTGTGTCAGGCTCTGTGCTGATAGCTTCAAACCTGGAACCTGGAACTTTCTTTGGATTCTGTGTCTCCCTCTCTTTCTACACCTCTGCCTCCCGTGACCTCTCTCTCTCTCTTTCTCTCTCTAAAAAATAAATTAAACATTAAAAAAACTTTGGGGGCAGGGAGCCAAGATGGCGGAACAGCACAGAAGTTTTTTGTGTGTCTCACGTCCATGAAATACAGCAAGACCAACACTAAACCATCCTGCCCACCTAGAAAACTGATCTGAGGATTAACACAACAATCTGCACAACCTGAACCACAGAACTCAGCATGTACACGGTGCAGAGAGGTGAACTGGGGGAGAGAAAATCCCCAGAGGGCAGGGAGCCACATTTGCATGGAGAGAAAGGACAGAGATGGGGTGGGGGAGAATACGGGAAAAGCACCCCCTGCCAAAAGCAGCTGGAGAGAAAGTGGAAAAGTGGAAACAGCTGCAAGGACTGAACTAAAAAGGGAGAAAGGAGAAAGGAGAGGGTTTAAATTCCATTAAGACTCTATAAACAGGAGGAGTGCAGAGTCTGAAGCTCCACAGCTCGATATTTGGCAGTGCTCTGGTGGGAAGGGAGAATCTCCAGGAGCAGAATGGAGTCTGGGGTTCTTCAGGCCACAAGAGGAGAGGCAGTTCCCCTGCTGGGAGGACACCTGGTAGAAGCTGTGTGGTTCCCCCCAAAGGCAAGGCCACAGTGGATCAAGGAGAACAGCCACATCCACTGGTGCTGGAACAACATCGTTAAGGGTGAAGCCTGGTGCCAGGTATGTGTTGTGATTTTCCATAATCCCTGAAATGCTGCTGCTACACTGTCTCCCAAACTATTTCTGGGGCAGGCTGGCACCTGGCTGCAGTCTCTAGGTATCAGCAGCAGCACAATCCCACAAATGTTCCTGGGTGTGGCCGGCACCCAGCCATTGCTCAGTGAGACCATCCACAGAAGGGGCAGAATGGGTCAAAACCACAGTCTCTCAGAGGTAAGGGATCGGGAAAAACAGTCGCATCTGAGACAAAATTCAGGAGGGAGGTACTACATGGGGCTTGGTCACGGTCTGTGTAAAAGTGGGGAGTAGACGGTAGCCAGAGACAAAGGACAGGTGGGCGATTGCTGATGGAGGCGAACAGAGTTCTGATACTAGATACTGGGTAGCTGGGTGACGCTATTTTCATTGCTCCCATGTATGTGCATACGCATCTACAAGAGCCACAACAATCCACCCCAGTAAACTAAGCAGTGCCATCTATCAGAGAACGGACCCATTACACTAAGCCCCATGCAACTGGGCCAACCTCGCTCTTCAGGAACACAAGTCTCTCCCCCTGCTTAATTTATGGACTATAAAGCACTTAATAGTTTGACTTCAGGGGAAAACAAAGTAATTTCAGTCATATTTCAGTCTGTTTGCTAGTCCATCTCTTCAATTTTCTTTCTTTTTTTTCTCTTTTCTTTTTTCTCTTTTTCATTTCTTTTCTTTTTCTTGACTACAGAAAGAGAAGAAATTCATTTTCATTTTCAATTTTTATTAAAAATATTTTTCTTTAATTTTTTTCTACTATATTTTCTACTTTTGTGTAATTTTTTTCAAATTCTATTTTACTTCCATCATTTCATTTTATTCTATTTAGTGTATTCAGTTTTTCAAATTTTCAAACAATTTCCTTTTTTTTTCTTTCCCCTTTTTTCTCTAATCTATCAAGCCCCCTTCAACACCCAGACCAAAACACACCTAGGACCTAGCATAATTTATTCGATTTGTGTGTGTGTTTGTTTTTACTTTTTTAATTTTAATATTTTTTAAATTTTAATTTTTTAAATTTTAATTTTTTTTACCTCATTAATTCCTTTTCTCCCTTCAAAATGACAAAACGAAAGAATTCACCCCAAAAGAAAGAGCAGGAAGAAACGACAGCCAGGGACTTAACCAACACAGATACAAGCAAGAGCCAGAATTTAGAATCACAATAGTAAGAATACTAGCTGAAGTCGAAAATAGATTAAAATCCCTTTCTGCGGAGATAAAAGAAGTAAAACCTAGTCAGGGTGAAATAAAAAATGCTATAACTGAGATGCAAACTCCAATGGATGCTATGGCCCCAGGGATGGATGAGGCAGAACAGAGAATCAGCGATATAGAAGACAAACTTATGGAGAATAATGAAGCAGAAAAAAGAGGTAGATTAAGGCAAAAGAGCATGATTTCAGAATTAGAGAAATCAGTGACTCATTAAAAAGGAACAACATCAGAATCCTAGGGGTCCCTGAAGAGAAAGAGAGTGAAATCGAGGTAGGAGGGTTATGTGAGCAAATCACAGCAGAAAACTTTCCTAACCTGGGGAAAGACACAGACATCAAAATCCAGGAAGCACAGAGGACCCCCATTAGATTTAACAAAAACCAACCATCAACAAGGCATATCATAGTCAAATTCACAAAATACTCAGGCAAGGAGAGAATCATGAAAGCAGCAAGGGAAAAAAAGCCCCTAACATACAAGGGAAGACAGATCAGGTTTGCAGCAGACCTATCCACAGAAACCTGGCAGGCCAGAAAGGAGTGGCAAGATATATTAAATGTGCTGAATCAGAAAAATATGCAGCCAAGAATTCTTTATCCAGCAAGACTGTCATTCAAAATAGAAGGAGAGATAAAAAGTTTCCCAAACGAACAAAAATTAAAGGAGTTTGTGACCACTAAACCAGCCCTGCAAGAAATTTTAAGCGGAACTCTCTGAGGGGAGAAAAGATGAAAAAATATATATATATAAATAAATACCAAAATCAACAAAGATTAGAAAGGACCAGAGAACAGCACCAGAAACTCCAACTCTACAAGCATCATAATGGCAATAAATTTGTATCTTTCAGTACTCACTCTAAATGTCAATGGACTTAATGCTCTGATCAAAAGACATAGGGTAACAGAATGGATAAGAAAACAAGATCCATCTATATGCTGTTTACAAGAGACCCACTTTAGACCTAAAGACACCTTCAGATTGAAAGTCAGGAGATCGAGAACCATCTATCATGTTAATGGTCAACAAAAGAAAGCCAGAGTAGCCATACTTAGACCAGACAATCTAGATTTTAATATAAAGACTGTATCAAGGGATGCAGAAGGGCATTATATCATAATCAAGGAGTCTATCCACCAAGACCTAACAATTGTAGACATTTATGCATCAAATGTGGAAGCACCCAATATATAAATCCATTAGTCACAAACATAAAGAAGCTATAATAGTAGGGGACTTCAACACCCCACTCACAGCAATGGACAGATCATCTAATCAAAAAATCAACAAGGAAACAATGGCTTTGAATGACACACTGGACCAGATGCACTTAACAGATATATTCAGAACGTTTCATCCTCAAGCAGCAGAGTATACATTCTTCTCCAGTGCACATGGAAAATTCTCCAGATTAGACTATATACTGGGAAACAAATCAGCCCTAAGTAAGTACAAAAAGATCAAGATCATACCATGCATATTTTCAGACCACAATGCTATGAAGCTCGAAATCAACCACAAGAAAAAATTTGGAAAGTTAACAAATACTTGGAGACTAAAGAACATCCTACTAAAGAATGAATGGGCCAACCAAGAAGTTAAAGAGGAAATTTAAAAGTTCACAGAAGCTAATAAAAATGATAACACCACAACCCAAAACCTCTGCGACACAGGAAAGGTGGTCCTAAGAGGAAAGTATATAGCAATCCAGGCCTTCCTAAAGAAGGAAGAAAGATCTCAGATATACAACCTAACCTTATGCCTTAAAGAGTTGGAGAAAGCATAGCAAATGAAACTTGAAACTAGCAGAAGACAGGAAATAATAAAAGATTAGAGCAGAAATTAATGCTATTGAAACAAAACAAAACAAAACAAAAAACCCCAGTAGAACAGATCAATGAAACCAGAAGCTGGTTCTTTGAAAGAATTAAAAAAATTGGGAAACCACTAGCCAGTTTGATCAAGAAGAAAAAGGAAAGGGCCCAAATAAATAAAATCAAGAATTAAAGAGGAGAGGTCACAACCAACACAACAGAAATAAAAACAATAATAAGAGAATATTATGAGCAATTATATGCCAATAAAATGGTAATCTGGAAGAAAGGGACAAATTCCTAGAAACATATACCCTACCAAAACTGAAACAGGAAGAAATAGAAAATTTGAACAGACCCATAACCATTAAAGAAATCAAATTAGTAATCAAAAAACTCCCCAAACACAAGAGTCCGGGGCCAGATGGCTTTCCAGGGGAATTCTACGAAACATTTAAGGAAGAGTTAACACCTATTCCCTTGAAGCTGTTCCAAAAAATAGAAATGGAAAGGAAACTTCCAAACTCTTTCTATGAAGCCAGCATTACCCTGATTCCAAAACCAGCCAGAGACCCACTAAAAAGGAGAACTATAGACCAATTTCCCTGATGAACATGGATGCAAAAATCCTCAACAAGATATTAGCCAACCAGATCCAACAATACATTAAAAAAATTATTCACCACAACCAAGTGGGATTTATACCTGGGATGCAGGCCTGCTTCAATATCTGCAAAACAATCAATGTGATTCATCACATCAATAAAAGAAAGGCAAGATCCATATGATCCTCTCAATAGATGCAGAGAAAATATTTGACAAAATACAGCATCCTTTCTTGATAAAAACCCTCAAGAAAGTCAGGATAGAAGTAGCATACCTCGAGATCATAAAAACCATATATGAACCACCCAGCACTAATATCATCCTCAATGGGGAAAAACTGAGAGCTTTCCCCCTAAGGTCGGGAACAAGACAGGGATGTGCACTCTCATCACTGTTATTCAACATAGTATTGGAAGTCTTAGCCTCTTCAATCAGACAACACAAAGAAATAAAAGGCATCCAAGTCAGCCAGGAGGAGGTCAAACTTTCACCCTTCGCAGATGACATGATACTCTATATGGAAAACCCAAAAGATTCCAAAAAAAACCTGCTAGAACTGATTCATGAATTCAGCAAAGTTTTAGGGTATAAAATCAATGCACAGAAATGGGTTGCATTCTTATACACCAACAATGAAGCAACCGAAAGAGAATTCAAGGAATCGATCCCATTTACAGTTGCGCAAAAAACCATAAAATACCTAGGAATAAATCTAACCAAAGAGGTGAAAAAACTATACACAGAAAACTATAGAAAGCTTGTGAAAGAAATTGAAGAAGACACAAAAAAATGGAAAAAGATCCCATGCTCCTGGATAGGAAGAACAAATATTGTTAAAATGTTGATACTACCCAAAGCAATCTACATATTCAATGCCATCCCTATCAAAGTAACACCAGCATTATTCACAGAGCTAGAACAAATAATCCTAAAATTTGTATGGAACCAGAAAAGGCCCCAAATAGCCAAAGTGATCTTGAAAAAGACAACCAAAGCAGAAGGCATCACAATCCCAGACTTCAAGCTATACTACAAAGCTGTAATCAACAAGGCAGTATGGTACGGGCATAAGAACAGACACTCAGATCAATGGGACAGAAAAGAGAACCTGGAAATTGACCCACAAACATATGGCCAACTAATCTTTGACAAAGCAGGAAAGACTATCCAATGGAATAAAGACAGTCTCTTTAGCAAGTGGTGCTGGGAAAACTGGACAGAAGAATGGACAGGTTCATGCAGAAGAATGAACCTGGACCACTTTCTTACACCATACACAAAAATAAACTCAAAATGGATGAAAGACCTAAATGTAAGACAGGAAGCCATCACAATCCTCAAGGAGAAAGCAGGCAAAATCCTCTTTGATCTAGGCCTCAGCAACTTCTTACTCAACACATCTCCAGAGGCAAGGGAAACAAAAGAAAAAGGGAACTATTGGGACTTCATCATATAAAAAGCTTCTGCACAGCGAAGGAAACAATCAGCAAAACTAAAAGGCAACTGACAGAATGGGAGAAGATATTTGTAAATGACCTATCAGATAAAGTGTTAGTATCCAAAATCTATAAAGAACTTATCAAACTCAACACCCACAAAACAAATAATCCAGTGAAGAAATGGGCAAAAGACACGAATAGACACTTCTCCAAAGAAGACATCCAGATGGCCAACTGACACGTGAAAAAATGCTCAACATCACTCATCATCAGGGAACTACAAATCAAAACCACAATGAGATACCACCTCACACCTGTCAGAATGGTTAACACTAACAACTCAGGCAACAACAGATGTTGGTGAGGATGCGGAGAGAGAGGATCTCTTTTGCATTGCTGGTGGGAATGCAAGCTGGTGCAGCCACTCTGGAAAACGGTATGGAGGTTCCTCAAAAAACTAAAACTAGAACTACCCTATGACCCAGCAATTGCACCACTAGGTATTTATCCACGGGATACAAGTGTGCTGTTTCGAAGGGACACATGCACCCCCATGTTTATAGCAGCACTATTGACAATAGCCAAAGTATGGAAAGAGCCCAAATGTCCATCGATGGATGAATGGATAAAGAAGATATGGTATATATATATACTCACACACACATAATGAAGTATTACACGGCAATCAAAAAGAATGAAATCTTGCCGTTTGCAACTACGTGGATGGAACTAGAGGGTATTAGTCAGAGAGACAAATATCATATGACTTCACTCATATGAGGACTTTAAGACACAGAACAGATGAACAGAAGGGAAGGGAAGCAAAGATAATAAAAAACAGGGAGGGGGGCAAAACATAAAAAACTCTTAAATATGGAGAACAAACAGAGGGTTACTAGAGGGGTTGTGGGAGGAGGGATGGGCTAAATGGGTAAGGGGCATTAAGGAATCTTCTCCTGAAATCATTGTTGCACTATATGCTAACTAACTTGGATGTAAATTTAAAAAATAAAATTAAAAAAAATAAATTTTAATCCCAGTATTGAAAAGCAGAACATAGAGGGCAATATCTCATACCATACCTGCCTTTCTAGGAAAAGCACAGACTTCCTATTGAAGTAACCTGGCCACCTTCAGTTTTATTCTTTGGAAGAATTTCCCTTGTCTGTTATTCTTCATGGCTAAGAAGGTGCACCGCACAAGGCTTTTCTATTACAGACCATTCTCTTTCAGCAGATCCTTTATAGTTGGCACAAATATAGAAACCCAGAGTTTGCCTAAAATAAGATGAAAGTTCTAGATCTTAAAATGTGGGCCTGGCTGAGCCAGTGGTGAGCACAAGAAGTGACAGAAGACATCAGGTATGGTTAATTTACCTATGACATAGGACTTGGTACTTTTAAACAAAACCTTGGTTCACGTAGGCAATGGCTTGCTCTTGTGGTTTGCAGGAGATTATAGGTGTCGAAATCTGTGATACAATATTTCTAAGAGAGTACAAACATTTCTTAAATATTCATAATTTTGCCATTATGGATTTACTATTTCTGAACATATTTCTACTTTCAGTCTTTGTATATAGATTATATCTGGTGAAGAAAAGAAACTTTGTAAAAGGATCACTTTCTTTTCTTTCTTTCTCTTTCTTGGTGAGGGAGGGGTTATAATTTTATTTTCTAAACAAGTTTAATAAGGGCTTTATTTACAGACCACTCTGAGGGTGGGGAGCAGGGAAATATCCTCAACCCATGACCCTATAAAAAGGAAAAGAAGCAGTGATCTATAGAATTTAATTCTAATAGAGATCCTGGATAAGTTTTATAAAATCCATAATACATACATACACATATACACAGAGATACATACATACATGTGACTTTAATCTACTAATCTATCCAAATAAATTAGTAGATGTCAGTATGCCCTCAGACACATAAAAATATTTCTTTCCAGGTAGCTATTTTTCTAGATGTTAGCCAGTAGCTCTGATGCTTTTTATACACTCCTATTTTACTAGAAAAATTACAGTGATTTTCAAAATTTATAGACATAGAATCATGTGTATTTAATGAAATGCACACAAACTCCCGATAAATAAAACAAATAAAAGCACGTTTATTCATGTATTTTAAAGTTACAAATATTAACTAAATTCAAGCTTATCACATATACTTGTAAAGCTAATCAATAAATAAAGCTAATGATTGGTCATCCTCAATGTGTTAAGTGTCATATAACACATTTGAATATGCATACTTTATTTTTAATTCAGCTTTTAAAATAATTTGAAATAAAGTATAAAAAGGAGATTTAAATCATTTGTAGAACCTATAAACACCTCTGAGGAATAAACATAGTTTGAAAGGCACAGCCTATATTGCTATATTGCTATATCTTGCTGTATTTCACTTAATAAGTTTCTGTAAAGCACTCGCTGTACTAGTTTAACATCCTTGCAGTATAAAAAAAAAAGTCTTTCTCCAGTTTCTTTAAGAGCAAAGTAACTTCAGAGATATTAATTCACTTTTTAAAATTATCCTGGTTAGGTAGTAACTCCAAAAGCCATCAATAACTAATGCATCTACTAGATGTCCAGAAAACATCAATCATAGGTTCTATCCTATCTCCCTCTGAGACACTCTTCTTGGAAATTTGCCAATATGGAGATTGCTATTTTCAACTTTCCATTGCTATAATTCTGTTAAATGTTAATTTATAAGAGACTATATTTAATATCCTGTTTGAATTAGCTTACGTACATGTTTATATAGGAAACTGGAACTCTGGATGGTGTGTGTCTGTGTGTGTGTGTGTGTCTGTGTGTGTGTGTGTGTGTGTGTGTGTGAGTGTGTGTGTGCGTGTGCATGTGTGCACATGTAAGAAGATATATGGACAACCACTGATAAAATGAAAAGAAAAACACCAATAACTTCCTAATATGGAAAGATTTGGACATTCTTTGGGCAAATATTAGACAACTAAATAATTGGAACATTTTGACCCTGAGTTTTCCAAGAGGGGATGATTATAGAACTTAATTAATAAAAATACAACAAAATAAAAATGATTAATACTGGCTGAAGGATTAGGACACCTGAGTTAGAGTTCAAATTAGTTCTATGACCTTGGTGAGGAATTTCATTTCTCAGAGGACCCCCCCCCCTTCTTTCATTTGCATAATGAGATTGTTTAACAAGTTGTGGACATCAATAGGAATCTCCTGAGGTGTTCTTAAAGATGCTGATTCCTCGGGCTCATCTCATACCAAACAAATCAGAATTTCTGAAACTGAAGCCAAACTTTGGTGCTTGGAATATTTTCCCTAGGTAGTTCTGATGAACAGAATGGGTTGAAAACCACTGTTTATCTTTAGAATCTCGTTGGCCACTAAGATCCTCTTTTTCATTAAATGTCTTCTGGTACTCCTGCTCAGGGTTCTGCAAACTTAAATGAGCATCAGAATCATCTGGGAGACTTACTAAACAGGTGTTGGGCCCCATCCTCAGTGTTTCTAATTCAGGAGTTTAGAGGTGGAGCCCCACGATCTGCATCTCTAACACATTTCCAGGTGATACTGATGCTACTTGTCTGAAGATCACACTTTGAGAATTACTGCTCCAGCCCCAAGCTAACTCAGGCCTATTCCACAAGGTATAAGTGGGCAGAAAGACATTATTTTTAGAACCAGGGAAGTTTTCAACTTGCAAGCAAGCTTTGAGACCATCTCCTAAATACTTTATTTTACAGCTGAAATAAACTAAGGCCCAGAGAACTGAGTAATTAACAAGGTCATGATTAAAGGTTGTATGGCTATTAGAATCCCCATCTCCTATATCCTTTCCAGTGCTTTAGAGAAGAAGAATGTTTGCTCCCTAAAGAATTGTTGTTGGGGACAACAATCTTCTTAATAATTATTATTAAATAATGAATTAATGAGAGCTAAATTCAATGAGTACCTACCATCATCACAGTCAAAAATAAAACTTAACTGGGGCCTTATATGCTAGGCACTGTCCTAAGTGACTGTCCATGTATCGATTTATTTAATTTTCACTAAAGCCCTTGAATGTACACAATATTAACCTCCTGGTATAACAAATTAAGAGCTAAAGCAGGAGAGGTGAAATAACTTGCCCCAAATCACAGATTCAGATTCAGGCAGTCAAATACACTGTTTTGCCACCTTCTTCTCATGCAATCTTCCCAACAATCTTATGGGGTCATTATTAATATTCCTCATTTTGCAGGTGATCAGACAAGGTCAGAGACTATACAATTTGCTGATACTAACTTGCTTGCTAATAAACTGGTAAAGATAGTAGTTGAAGTTAACTACCTGGCTTTTTCTACTACGCCAGCTCCTTAATCTGTACATTTACATTAAGCTTAGGACCAGGCGGGCTAGGCCAAACCATGGAACTGGGGAAGATGGGCTTGTTCACTTATCTTTGGGCAAAAGAGGAAGTATGTCTCTCACCTTTCTATTTTCCAGTAGTGATTACACTGGAAAGTGGTGTGAACAGAGCATTGCTGATAAATTCTTTTCCTCCCGCTGTTCATTAGCTTTTCGTAACACAGCCTGTCCCAAACATCTCTCCCCTGTTCAGCTGCTAGGAGACATGTGTCAAATGCAGCTGGAGGGGGAGTTACATTGACTTGTTTGGCTTTGCTTCACAGATTTTTCTCCTTTCCTAACTAAAATTAGGCTTCCATTTCTTACCAAGCAGCAAGCGTTTATTGAATGCCTACTATATATTCCTGGCACTGCACTAAGCATTACTGAGATAGAAAATACTGAGACCTTACCCGTGTTGCCTTCCCAGTCTGGGTTTTTGGTTGGAAAACCAAGAGAAATGAGTAAACAAAACAACACTAAATATGACAATAGAAAGAACTGGAGACTGAAACTGTCTATTAAAAAGTGTCCGATGTCCAGGGTGCCTGAGTGGCTCAGTCAGTTGAGAGTCTGACTTCCGCTCAGGTCATGATCTCACAGCTGGTGAGTTCAAGCCCCGCGTCCAGCTCTGTGCTGACAGCTCAGAGCCTGGAGCATGCTTCAGATTCTGTGTCCCCCTCTCTCTTTGCTCCTCCCCCACTCACGTTCTGTCTCTGTCTCTCTCAAAAATAAATACACATAAAAAAAAGTGTCCAATGTCCAGTAAAAAAAATAGGTGCAAAGGAATCTGAGAACTGAGAAATGACATAAGCTAGAGTTATCATCTGAAAAGGCTTGACAGTGGTATCCAAAATTAATCACTGGTACTATAGTGATTATTATCTTTCAAAGAGAAAGTCTACATAAAGGGGGAGGGAAGAGAGGTCATTCATCGAGAAAGGAAAAGCCTAAGGAAAGTGTGTAGTGGGCTAAGGCAAAGACTACCACAGCACTCAGTTTAGGCACTAAATAGACTGTTGGAGGAAAGCCTTAACGAAGACAGGAAACACACACACACACACACACACACACACACACACACACACCTCTTACAACTCATCCTTTACCACCAAACAAAACTCCACTGAAGAATCTGACAGAAGAGCAGTAGTTGAACTAGGATTCTTATAAAATAATACTACAAAGAGAAGAAAAAAAAACAGCTAAACAAGAAAATCAACAGGTCCTTTCAGCAGTATTGCAAAAAGTCAGTAGACATCCATTTCAAAAGGTAAATACTACCCCCCTCCCCCGCAAAGAAACAATCATGAAACAGAAGAAAACTGCAAAATGACACTCTAACTGGAACTAGGTATACTCAAGCAGGCATGTGCGGACATGAAACCATTTTCCACGTGCAAGAACTTGAATTCTGTGCTTTACCTATTAGGGGTATGACTTTTAAAACTTCAGCAAGAGGTCTGATGGTGAACACTATAAATTCAGAATATGTCAGAGTTTTTCAACTTTGTGCCCATTGACGTTTTGTTGGGGGGATTTTCCTATAAATTCAAGGATATCTAGCAGCATCCCTGTCCTAATATTTGTTAAATGCCAGGAGCAACACTACCCCCCACGCACTGTCACAATCAAAAATATCTCCAGACATTGCCAAAGGTCTGCAGAGAGGCTAAATTATTCTCAGTTAAGAACCACTGATAATGCATCTGAGATTAAAACATCAGTAGGGATGGGAACGGAAGACTAATGGACAATATTCTATATTTTGACAAAGTCGAATAATAGAGAAATAAAATAAAATAATTGGTTGCCATATAGACAACAGGTAGAAGTTAAAGGATACCAATAAAAACCTGATAAAATATAAAATAGTACAACAATGGACTAAGTGATTTAAAAAGTATAGGCACAGGGCACCTGAGTGACTCAGTCAGTCAAGCATCTGGCTCTTGATTTTGGCTCAGGTCATGATCTCGTGGTTTGTGGGATTGATCCCTGCACTGGGCTCTGCACCAGCAGTGAGGAACCTGCTTGGGATTCTCTATTTCCTCTCTCTCTGCCACTCCCCAACTCATGCTCTTTCTCTCTCAAAAATAAATAAATAAACTTAAAAAATATAGATAAGAACAAAACTAAAATAAAAGTACAAATATATCCAATACCAATTTTTGTAAATTACAGGATAGAGGACACAAATATTGTAGAGGTAAAAAAATTGGAAATATAATGAAACATGCATAATTTCAAAATACTAAAACCAAACATATTAGTCATATCAATAAAAAAACAGACTTAACACACATATTAATAGAAGGGGATTTGCAATTTGTCTCATAAATAAATGCCAAGTATACTCTGGATATGAGAACCAAATCTAAAACAAGAAAAATAAGCAGAAAAATGAGTGATATTCAAAGGCATACCAGACAAATGGAAAGGAAAAAAGATCCTGGTAAAAGTAATGATCCTGGCATCAGACAAAGCAGAAGTCAAGCCAAAACAGATGATAAGTAAGGACACTTTTTAATGCTAAACAAGACAGTTCACAAAAGAAATATAAAACTGCTGAATAATTATGCACCAAATAACACAGTAACCATCTTTACAAAGCAAAAAATACAGAAGGTACAAAGAGATGTGGATAAAAACCCACTAAAAATATACAATTTATGTAATCATTCACAGTATAAGTTGGATCGAGCAAATAAAAACTAAAGAGACAGAAAACTTAAACAACACAATCAATAAGGTAAAACTTTTGGGTATATATAAAATCTCTACAATATGATAATACATAAGGAAACTTCTCAAGGACTCATAGAACATTCACAAGAATTAACAAATATTAGGTAACAAAAAATTTGTAATTTCATATAGTAGGAATATTACAAACACTCTCGTATGACAGCACAGTAAAATTAGGAGCTATGAACAAAAACACAGAACATCCCTTATACTGGAAATTATTTTAAAAACTATTATATAACTCTTAAATAATATAAACTGAAATCATAGAAATGTTTTTAAATAATGAAAATTAAAACACTACACACCAGAATTTATAGAATGTATTTAAAACAATGATCAGAGTAAACTTTATAGTACTAAGCGTTTTCATCAGTAAAATAAAAGAATGAAAATAAATGAATTCAATTACCAGATCAAGAAATGAAAAAAAAAAATACAATAAACCAAAAGAAAGAATGAGAGGAAGGAATAAAGATAAAAACAGAAATCAATGAGGTAGAATAGACCAAACCAACAAATCAAAATCCCTGTTTAAAAAATAAAAATACAAAAGAATAGACAAACCACTAGCCAACTTGGAAGGAAAAAAAAAAAGAAGGCAATCACAGTATGTAAAATATGAAATGAAATAGAGACACAAACACAGAAATTTAAAAATAAATTCATAAGATACTACTTTGCAGATGCTTTTACAAGTAAATCCGAAAACCTAGATGAAACAGATAATTTCTTAGGAAAATAAAGATTGCCAAACTTGAGCCCATTAGAATTAGAAATTTTAGTAGAAAGATCAACCAGACTAATTTCCATTAAAAAAAAACTGAGAAATTTATTAAGGAACTATGCTACAAAAAGCACCAGGTTCAGATGGGTTCATATTGGAATTTTACCAAATCTTTAAAAAAGATAGTTCCAGTGTTCTACATATAGCTCAAGAACATTCAAACTGAAGAAAGACTCCCTAGTTATTCTTATCAAGCACCTTTAATATTAATACCTAAAGCTGGCAGAGACAATACAAAAAAAAAAAGAAAAATACAGACTAATATCATAATCATCTATGAATACTGATGCAAAACTACTAGATTAAATTATTAACAAAGAGAATTCAACACCATAAGAAGAAAGTAACACACTATTACTAAGTGAGACATATTCTAGGAATGCCATGTAGATTTAATATTAGAAAGTCCACTGATATTGTACATAATATATCTAAAGAAACAATTATGTAATTATTTCTGTATGTGCTGAAAACTCCTTGAACAAAATTTGACACTCACCCATGATTAATGCATCCAAAAAAATAGGAATTGAAGGCTATTTCCATAAAATGGCAAAATACATATACCTCATTCTAAAGCCAGTATTCTACTTAACGGGCAAAAATATTAGAGGCATTCCCACTAGAGTCAGAAACAAGTGAAGGATGCTTACTATTTCTGCTGCTTTTCAATGTTGTAGTTAAGATATTAATCAGTTCAGTTGGACAAGAAAAAAAAAATCAGAGGCATAAGAAGGGCGTTAAAAGGAAAATGATCTCTGTTTGCAGAGTGAGGGACATTCTGCAAAATGCCTGACCAATACTCTTTGGAAGTGTCAAGGTTGTGAAAAATAGGTTATGAAAAAAAGACTGAAGAGTTCTCATAGCGCTGGGAAATACTAAGCAGAATACCAACTAAATCCAATGTGAGACACTGAATTATATCCTGAGAAGGCAAAAAGATAAAAAAGGAATATAACTGGGAAAACTGGTGAGATTTGAAAAAGGTTCATAAATTAGGACTATTACTGTATCAGTGTTAGTTTCCTGGTATTGGTAAATTACACTGTGATTAAAGAAAACTGGATGGAGGGTATGTGGGAACTATTTTTGCATCTTTTCTGTAAGTCTAAAATTATTTCAAAATAAAAAGTCATCAAATAACTGACTGTAGCAGTCCTTGCAGTTGATTCTGTTGCATGCTACAATCTGAAAATCACTGCACTGGACTGACAGTCCTGGCCTCTTTCCTCTCATGTTATCTTTCCCCATAGAGGTGACATTCATTTGTCTATATTCTCAAGTGGGAGAGTAAGAACCAGATGTACCTTCCTTCTATTTCTCTGTCTTCCTTCAATCTGTAAGAGGTCTTGCTCTATGGAACCAATCCTTCACTCAGGCTGACTTTCCTAAGGTCTGGACTTTGGGCAAGAGTAAGAGAGGAATGTTAGCTATTTTGACCAATGTCTCAGAGTCACATTTTACAATCACATTATCGATAATAAAACTAACATCTGCCCATTTCCTGCTTCTGTCTTTCCAGTGGTTTTGAACTTGTGAAGCAGAGACATCCCTAAAACCCAACACCTTAGTCCAATCAGCTGTGACCACATGATTGGAGGTCACATGATCTGCACATGATACCTCGGTCAGTTCAGGCAGTAGGAAGGACAATTTCCTAATTCCTGAGTTTAGGTAGGAAGATACATCTACCAAAGGACAATAAAATCAAGACATATAGGGGAATATATCTAAAACAATCAAGAAATATTCCTAAAATTTGCTGTAAATACATGATACGGGCACCTGGGTGGCTCAGTCGGTTAAGCGTCTGACCTGATTTGGACTCAGGTCATGATCTCACGGTTTGTGAGTTTGACCCCTGCGTCAGGCTCTGTGCTGACAGTGCAGAGCCTGCTTGGGATTCTCTCTCTCTCCTTCTCTCTCTGCCCCTCTCCTGCTTGCGCTTTCTCCTTCTCTTTGAAAATAAATAAACTTTAAAAAAAATTAAAAAAGAAAATTATACACAACGTACCTAGCCAAGTCAGTGGAGAAGAGTCTTCTTAATAAATGTGCTGGGACAATTGGATAACCACATGCAAACAAATGAAATTGAGCCCTTTCCTTACATTGTAAGCAAAAATTAACTCTAAATGAATCACAGACTGAAATGTAAAAGTTAAAACTTTGAAATCTTTAGAAGAAAACATGGGAGTAAGCTTTCATGATCTTCGATTAGGCAAAGCCTCCTTTGATATGTTACCCAAAGCACAAGAGAGAAAAGAATAAAATGGGTTACCTGAACCTCATCAAAGTAAAAAACATTTGTGCTTCAAAGAAAGTGAAACCAACTTTCAAGAAAGTGAAAAGATACACCATAAAATGGGAGACAATGTTTACAAATCATTTAACTGATAAGAGAATTCTATCCAGAGTATAAAAAGAACTTCTACAATTCATTCATAAAAGGATACATAACAAATTTAAAAAGAGACAAAGGATCTGACTGTGCATTTCTCCAAAGAAGCTATAAATCATCAATAAACATATGAATTGATGCTCGACATCATTAGTTATTAGGAAAATGCAATCAAAACCAAAATGAGATACCACTCCATATCCACTAGGATGTCCGTAATCAAAAAGTCAGATGACAAGTGTTGGCAAGGTTGTGGAGAAATTAGAACCTTCATACATTACTCAGTGTATGAGGGTGTAAAATGGTGCAGTTTTAGAAAATAGCTGGACAGCTCCTTAAAAAGTTAAAAATAGGGGTGACAGGGCGGCTCAGTCAGTTAAGCATCTGACTCTTGATTTCAGCTCAGGTCATGATCTCACAGTTTGTGAAATGGAGCCCCACATCGGGCTCTGCATTGACAACCAGAGCCTGCTTGGGATTCTCTCCCTTTCTCTCTGCTATTCCTCCACTTGTGTGCTCTCTCTCAAAATAAATAAATAAACTTTTTAAAAAAGTTTGGGGGGCACCTGGGTGGTTCAGTCGGTTGAGCATCTGCCTTCAGCTCAGGTCATGATCTCACAGCTCGTGAGTTCAAGCTGTCCGTCGAGCTGGCTGCTGTCAGTGCAGAACCCACTTCAGATATTCTGTACCCCTCTCTCTCTGCCCCTTCCCCACTTGTGCTCTCTCTCTCAAAAATAAATAAATATTTATTTTAAAAGTTAAAAATAGAATAACAATATGCTACAATAATTCCACTTCTAGGTATATACCTAAGAGAATAGAGAACATACATCCACATAAAGAGTTGCACACAAATGTTTAGAGCAGCGCTACTCATAATGGCCAAGAAGTGGAAACAACTCAAATCAGTTCATCAACTGATGAATGGATAAATAAAGATGGTGTATGCCAATGGAGTATTATTCAATAATAAAAGGAAATGAAGTACCCATATGTGCTACAACAAAGATGAACGTTGAAAACATTATGCTAAGTGAAAGAAGCCAGTCACAAAAGCGTACATTTTATATGATTCCATTTATATAAAACATCCAGAGTAGGCCAATCCATAGAACCAGAAAGTAGATGAGTAATTTCCCAGGGCTGGGAGATGGGCAGGAGGGGGAGGGGAGCCATCACCCGATGGCTAAAGCAAGGCTTTGTTTTGCATGATGGAAGTCTTAAGTTGATTGTGCTGATGCTTCTAGAAATATGAGTATATGAAAAAAGTCGTACAATGGGCAAATTGTACATTATGTGAATTATATTTTCGTATGAATATATGAATCAACAAGCCTGCTTTAAGAAAAGTCTTGAGGAAAAAGCAAAACCTCATACAACTCTTTTAAACAAAACTTAACCTCAAAACCTTTAAATTATTGACCACAATTATTTCTGGGTGACAAATTAAAGGTTACCATTTTCTTCTTTACCCTGCTACTGGATTTCCAACAGGCACAAATGCTATTTTTAAGATGAAAAAATTAAACCTTTACTGTAAGTGATGAAAATGGAGGGGGAAAAAACTGGCTAACGTAACAAGTTTCTCAGCATGCCAGAGAGAGCTATTTGAGGTAGAAAACATCAATAAGAGGGGCCTATTAATCAAATCCTGGGATGACGATGTCTCGGGACTGGAATGCATTGACCCAAGTTCTGGTTGGCCATGAGTGATTGACAGGACTCTTAGGGCCAATCTGGAGAAAGATCTTTCTAAACACCATTTTGATTTGCATCAGGTAGCCTGGAATTGGAATCTAAACTCCTGGAGCCACTTACTGTGTTGAGGCTTCCAATTCCTCATCTATAAAATGTGGAGAGAAAATAAATACATACCAGGTAATGATCCAGTTGTCCTAGATGACTGACTCCCAGCTTGCAGAATCAGCATCCCCTGTGAACCTGATAGAAAAGTAAATTCCTGGGCGCACCGCAGACCCAGGAATCAGAAACTCTGGAAACAGAGGCCAGCGATCTGTTTTATTTAACAAGCCCTCCTCATGAGTCTGATGCAGGCTGAATCTGAAAACTACTGTTCATTACGTGTTCAGGGGTCGAGAAAGAAAATCACCAATCAGTACCTGGAGAATATTTTCAAATCACAAATCTTTAAACCTCAGGCATTCTGAAATGCCCCTTGGACTCTTTTCATATAACCTCACACACACACACACACACACACACACACACACACACACACACTTGAATTGCTGTTTTAATGAGTCGCCATGACTCATGAGCATCTCTCCCTCAGGTGCCCAGGGATAGTCAAAACAGCTCAGTACTTTCATATGGATTCCCCCTAATTTCTCTCAGCTCCAAAATGCTGTGGTCTAGCAGAATGAAAGAAACCACCCCACCCATCTGGAACAACAACAGTGTTATTTCTGACAGGGGCGGGTAGACATCTTTTGAGTTGGGAAGTCATTTAACATCTCTGAATTCACACCCCCTTCTTTTTGGATATACCCCTGTTGGAAATACTCGCCGTGCCTCTAACCATGGCTATTTCTCTCTCTCTCTCTTTTTTTTTTTTTACAACATTTTTCATTTCTTACTTTCATTTCATTTCATTTCATTTCATTTCATTTCAACTTTAGACTTTTTCCAAAAACTTCATGCTAACAGATTCAAGTATTCCTACCTCCTGCCTTCTTTCTCACCCGGTTCTCCTGCCCTTCATGTCTGTTGCAGAGTTTGGGGGCCAAGAGGCAGCTTGATTTTGAGAGAAGTGGTATGCCATTTAAAATTGACTAGAAGTCTGAGTAGCAGGGGGCCTCTTCCTCTCTTTCTTTTTCTCTCTCTCACACACATGCACACCAATCTCATATGCACACACACTTAAAAGGAAAAGTGATGGCAAGGCAAAAATTTCAAAGAAAATTGCTTTCCCCACCTGAAGGAATCTGAATTCATATTTTATTTGCTTATATATTTCTTTTTCTCCACAGCTCTCTTCTGAGAGACCCATTTTCTTTGCCCAGCACGTTTTGCAATGCCCAAGACCTTCTATAAGTACCTTGATCTGAGAACCACACAGAAAATGTTTGCAGGCTGAGCAAGGAAGGGAGGATGGACCTCAAGTTAAATATCTTCTCTCACCTTTAGAAAACAGCAAAAATAAGCAGATGCAATTTGTTATACTCACATTGTTGACAAGATTACCATGAATGCTACAGGCAAAGACAGCAGCAAAGAGCTCACTTCATCTGCCAACTGCTTTGTGTCTTAAGGGAATGTGTTGACTCACTGAATGACTGAACTAAGCCATTTTGCAGAATACATGAATCTTGCCTCTGATCCTAGCACTTAATGGCTATGTCGCGGGACTGTGTTTTCCATGTCAGACACGATCTGTAACATGATAACAGCACTATATCCTTTCCTCCCTTTCTCTTCTTATTTTTCTAAGGATAAAGAAAAAAGATTCTGTCACCTACCACAAATATTTGGATCTTTCACCTAGTTTTCTAAATTCAGCCTAGAAGAGGTTGATGGAGCTCATCATTTTTGTAGGCTTTGGTAATAATTTCTCATGCTCAGAGAATTTTATCATAATAGTAAGATGGTACTTGTCTATTTTTCACTCCTGTCAGACAAGGGATCTGAAGTAGTATGTCCATAATACATACGAAATCAACTTGGAAGGGCAATGGTTTTCAAACACATTTGTTCCCTAAAATCATCTGGAAGCCCATTTTAACACAACATGATGTTAGTTTGTATCTGGTAACCCTTTACTACCACTTCCCTCCTTAGATCTTTCTGGTAAAATGGTCCTAATGGAAAGACTCGGGGCACTCAACTCCATTCTAGTTCCTTGCTTTCTTCTGAACCCATTTAACATACTCCAGGGATAGTTTTAGTTTCTTTCTGCCTCCAGAGCCTTATAGGACCAAAAGATGAAAGAATCATATTCTTTGTGGAATAGAACCACACTGGGAGGGTTTGATGCCCTACACTGTGCCCACAAATCAACCCAACAGCTGCCTGTGGCCTTGACAGACTGGCCTAAACTTTTCCTCCATTCAGTTATTTAATCATGTCTTTGTCTGTCTTGGAGAATCCTGGACTGATGTCCCATATCTTTAGTTGTTCCACAGGCTGCCAAGAAATGTCTGTCCTCTGGATCTGCTCCTCCCTCTCCACGTATTTGCTATAGAGCATATCCTTGGTTTTCACTCCAAACGCATCACAACAGCAATGAAGATATGGAGGTGGGTCCCACCATGGGTGTCCTGAATCATCAGTAAGCTCACTCACTGCAGTGGAATGAAGTGACATCACCGCTTCACATCTAAGCTCCTCTACATAGAACCCTTGTGAGCTTTTCCAAACCTTAGTTTCTCGTATCTATAAGAGACTGATGATAATACCAATTCTAAGGTATTGCCACAAGAATTCACTTGTTATTTTAAAAGTTATAGGCAGCATATTCAATAACTATTCATTCTCTGTTTTGCCCCCATTTATATCATCATAAATATATTGAGACTTATGGTATGAAGCATCATAACAGAATTCCAGACCTCAAGGAAACTAACAATGGCATACGACTAAGCTTCTAGTGGTAGAATATTTTTTTAACCATATGGGCCTTAAAAAAACAATGTGTTTCCTTTTTCTTTCCTCACTAAGTTTCCCAGCAAGAACAACCGACTGCTAGAGATGTGATCTCTATTCATAACCAATTCCTGTTACCTGATTCAAGCTTCACAATATTACTGAACTTGTGTTCTTCTGCCGAAGAAATTACTGACTCTCTTGGACATCTTTAGAAATTGCATTCTGCATTTGACACCACTGGTGGAGGAAATAAATATTTTTGCAATAGGTATGAAGACTATTAAAACTGCAGATAATTTTTAAATTGGACTCCTCATAAGCATGTTTATTCTTTGAGTTTTGACCATGATGGGCCGAAGCGCTTTTCAGTATTGAATCTCAAGGCCAGAGCCTTTCTGTGAGTATCTGCCTGGCTGTGTTTATATGCTATATACAGCTAATCAAGGCGAATGTAATCACAGGGACATGTTGCAATTGTCAGAGCTAATGACCCTCAACATTACCAACTAACACACCTTTGACATTTATTTAGTTGGAATAAGTATAATACCAAAGAGCAATTAAGATCTATTTCTTCAGGTGCTGGAGAAGCAACTGTGCCCTGAGTTAGAACACACACACACACACACACACACACACACACAAAACAAACAAACTATAACTCTCAGATATTATGAACCCCTTGACTCGGTTCTTCACAAACTATTTACATATACCACTACATTCGCCCCACATTTAAATCAGCAAGGTCATATGAAACTTAAAACTCTGACACTTTTTTGGAAAGTGCCTGATTAGAGAAACTCCCACTTCTGAATCACCAGTTGCTGTAAAATCACAGAGAGTGGTATGAAAAGAGAGCTCAGGGATAACACTTCTAGCTTGTCCCAACTGGCCTTCTCCTTTGCGGCCATTAGCCACAACAGATAGAACTTGTTGATTTTCAGGGACCCTGAAAAGCAATAAAAATCATGAAGCAATAAACACTGTTTACTTGGTACAACTCTCGTTTGTCAAATTTTGAAACTGTCACCTTAAGTCCTAAAAGTCAAGGTTTTTTTTCCAGTCAACTCTTTGGGCCCAGCAGATTGATTTTCTCAGTAAATTTTTTCCCCGGAAAGCAGATTTTTTAAAGATAACATTGAAACCATTTCAACTAAGGCACAAGACTTCTGCTTGTGACTAAAATCAAAACAGAGGAATTGCCAGTTCTTCAAAGAGGCCGTTTCTGATTGTCACATACATCCCCTGTCCGCCATCTCCCTTCAAAAAGATGTATGCATGAGAAAGCAGGACGCATAAAATCATTTACCTGAAGGAAAGCTTGTGTGTCATGAGAAGGTAGAACTTATCATTGTAAGGAAGGGAGGGAGGGAGGGACAAAGGGATGTAGAAGAAGGTAGAAAAGAAAGGGTGATCATTTAATTCTGTTTGTATCCACCAGGTTTTCAAGTGTCAGAACTGACAAGCCGGGTGCAACATTGAACTCAACCCTCTTCTTAAACTGTTCGGCTTACACTGATGAAATTAATGCTCTGCAATCAAGACTTAGAATGTAGATGGATTTCTAGTGCCAGGTTCAGCAGAACTATTAAGATGACGGTTAAGGTCTTACAAGCTACACCTATAAGCTTCGTTTATTTAGTGGCTAAAGGATGACAAATGTTCTTTTGTTTTCTAAATTGACAGAACTATTCAAATTATAAATGCAGAAGGAGAACTTTCATTCGAACTAAATGCTAGTGTTTTGTCTAAAAGGTAATTCCGAAGTGATAATGTTAATGGGCCTTCTATTTCCTAATCTGATCAAGAAATGGCTCTTCGAATCTCTCCAGAGATCCTGTAACATTTTATACCTGCTTCATCATCATTCATCAATATTCATAGACACATCTATAATTTTTGAGACACCGAACAGAGCCCTGTTGGTGTGCAGAAACAGCAGTCCTTGTAAGGGCAGCATTATGAAGGAAGTAAAGTGTGTGCCCTTACGGACCCTCTGCTCCTGCCCCCATTCTACCTGGATTAGGGTCTCCTCCCCTGGAGTGTCTTCCCACTGCCTGCTAGTACCCAGAGCCTGCTGGAACTCCCTCTGTGTTCTCCTCTCCTTCCTCTCTTCCCAAAACATCTCGTTGCGATGCTGCAGCCGTTGTAGTAACCTAATTTGCATGCACATGTGAATGGTTTATAAGAGCTTCCTGTGTTCCCCTCCCAGGCAACATGCTTATACACTTGGCATTTCGGCTGCGGCTTCCAAGGCTTTAATCCAAAGGAGAAACCTAACATTCTCGAGACGGTATTTTCTGATTTTAATAGAGCCTCCAGCCACCTGCAGGAAGAGCAACTTCTCCCCACATCCTTTTCCCTGAAATATGGAAAATCAATAACCGACTTCTCGAAATGATTCTGCGACAGTGAGTCCACCGTGAGCAGCAGAAGGATCCTGTCCGGGTGACAGCGTCTGGACTAACACATCAGCTCCCCCGAAACCACAACTGGAGGAAGTTGAGATGGATTTGTCACTCTGACAGCACTGCCAACTGCCCCTCAGTCACTGTGTCCAGTGAAAGGTGTGAGTGCCCCACCCCAAACACAGAAAAGCACCTTCCTTCTGGTAGTCGTCTACGGCAGGGGAAGGAGGATTCAGAAGAGCAGGTGCTGTTCAAGGGCTCTAGCCCAAACATTGCTAGGGCTAAGAACAGAAATATCTCCAGGGGTTCATTTGCTGCTGCCTTGACCCCTCCCCACGTTGTGAACTTCCTAGTGTCATCCCCTTTACCCCTCATTCTCTATCATCTTAACACCAGCCGGGGAGCAGGACCCAGTTTAAAGAGAAGACGTTTGTTGTTCTTTGTCACACAGAGCTCTCGGGCTACAGAATAAGGCATTTGCAGCCCTGATTATTTTTCAGAGAGAGAAAGAATCTGCAACCACTTGGAATGTTTTTTTTTTCTTTTTCTCCAGGTCCTCTAGCTTCAGATATCCATTGTGTGGATCTATTTTGGTGGCACCGTTTTATACCGAAGACACTCTTCTGTCGGTATTTGTCCCTTCCCAAGTAACTGCGGAACCATCTGGCACGCAGTAACAGGCTTATGCATTAACTGTGCTCAGGAAACCTAGCAGTTAGCAATTAATTTTATCCCTGAATAATGCAGTGGAAATGATAATCGATGGGACAAAAACAGACAGCATTGGAAAAGAGCTTGGAAAACACCGCATGTCTACAGATGTAGAAGTTCCTACGCATTCACTCAGATCAGAAATCAAATCAACGTCAGATTATCTTGTAGTTTATGGATCCTAGTTGGTTGCATAAATGGCAGCCCACTGATTACAGATTCCACACAGTCCTCCCTTAATGACCTTAATGGGTTGCCATTATTTTACTGTGCTATCATTCAAAAAAAGCCCATCTGGTATTCATAAATACATTCAGAGGAGGGTGGACTTTGACATTTATAAATGCAACTGAAGAATATCTTCAGTTCAGGTGGAATCGGGAGCTTCTCTGGCAAAGCAGTTTTTCCCACAATGAGTTTCCATGATTCCTTCAACAGATGCATCAACCCAAATGCCCACCGTGAGGGACTAGGTAAAGTAAATTGTGTTTCTCTGACATGATGGATTATAATTTTCAATATTCAAGTACTATGAAAACAATTAAGTGACAAGAGAATGACACACACTGCACATGTACCATGAACTCTACTGTCTAACAAACCTTCCCAGAGCTACCGGCAAGTGACGTTCACTTTCTTGGTCTCAGTTCCCTCCTCTTCTCTATAACGAGAAGTGCCCCCAGTTTGACCTCCTCCTGTGCACACCCTGAATAAGGGTTTGGGTACAAGTAGTTTGTTAGGGCAATGACTCCAAGAGGCACAGTGAAGAGTGAGGAAATGAAATTCAGAAAAGAAAAAGCGTTAATCGATGAGTTAACCCTATGGAGAACTGGAGATAAATCCTGCTGAAGATGCTCTGAGATGATGACTTCTCAGAATTGCCCACGATGGTGCTTATTCATCGACACCTGCCCTTTATTGCTTGCCCGTGGCTCCTGAGACGCTTAGTTCTATCTCATGTGGACCAAGTGTGCTTCCATTTCCAGAGTTGAGAGAGCTGCAGGAAACCACCTGTGCGTAGGGAAAACCATCTCCAGGGTGGGCCATGGAGATGCAAGCAGGGTATCTACAGCATCTGCCAGGAGGTAATTGGTTTAGATAACCTCTAATATGCCTTCAATTGGTGAAACCTTATTTAGCAGACAGGGATATTACTGAATGATCTTGCTTTATATCTTTTGCATGTTCTCCAATAAGCTTCAAAAGGCAGAAAATAACTAGATGGTAGAAAGTTGGTAAGATCGCTGTCTTTGTTTGGGTTCTCCAGAGCTGATCCTTAGCCAGAGATTCACATACAAGTTGTTTAGCTGGGAGGTTATTCTAGGGAAAAAATCATAGAGGTATAGGGAAGTGAGAGAGATAAGAGTGAGACCCAGTGAAGAGTGTGTTATTAATTAGCTATTAGTTACCATAGTGGTAAACTAACCCTCAATCCAACTGGTGAATACTGGGAGATCGTGTAGGTTAGCCCCAGAGATATTCTGTATAGAGCCAAGGTACCTGAGTGTTTACCCACCACCTCCCATCAGTCATTTGTTGAAAACCACTTCAACTGGGACATTAATTACCCAATATTTCTGGTCTACACCACGGGTGGCAGAGTTGGCTTGGATGGCCAAAGAGCATCCTCAGGTAAAGAGAGCAGGTGTTTGGCCTTGGAAGTCAGCCAGCTTGCATAAAAATGGCAAGGACAGTGGGAGGAGTGGGCGCACCAAGAACATCTGCCGTGAAGGAAATTAATTGCTCAAGCCCTTCAGTAGATACAGAAGCACCAGAGGACCCTGTATTGTGTTATATATCCAACCTATAGCTTGCTGCTTTAATCTACAGAGGCCACTGGAGGGGTGGGGACACCATGCTGAACACACCCAATCCTACTGCCTGCATCAAGGTCCCCCAGTCACCACGGACAAGCATCCTCATCTTCAAACTCTTCCCATGACAGTATTGTCTCTGCCACCTGTTCAGAACCTATAGCACCCTTTTTGGTTCTATAGCTGTAGAATTTCTGCAGAATAGAGCCTCTGTCTTATTCTATTCCACTCTCAGTGCCTAGCACACATCAATATTCCACAAATACTTGTTTCTTTGGATGAACTGCAAAAAATTAAGTATAGAAAAACTAAAAGGAGACATGCTTTTTAAAATGGCATCTACGGCTGGCGGAATTGTTTCCTGCTTTTGTTTTTGCTTTTGCTTTCTTTTATTTTTAACTTTTGTTTGTCATAAAAATAATATGTGCTTTTTTAGAGAGTTTGGAAAGCATAAAAAGAGGAATTTAATTTTTATTTCATAGAGAAAGAGAAAGAACACACACGAGTGGGGGGAAAAGGGCAGAAGGAGAGAGAGAATCTTAAGCAGGCTCCAGGCTCAGCATGGAGCCTGATGAGGGGCTCAGTCTCACAACCATGAGATCATGACCTGAGTCGGATGCTTAACAGACTGAGCCACCCAGCTCCCCAAATCAGGAATCTTTTTAAAAATCTACTTTGCTTATAATGATGAAAGCAAGAAAACTGCCTCCTTCTTCAAATCAAACAGCCCTACATCCGTGATTGGATCTGTATAATATCAGAATGTTTCAACTCTTAGGTCACGTGGTAATTTTTAAGTGTTAATTATTCTTTTTTTTTTATTTTTTTTAACGTTTATTTATTTTTGAGATAGAGAGAGACAGAGCATGAATGGGGGAGGGTCAGAGAGAGGGAGACACAGAATCCGAAACAGGCTCCAGGCTCTGAGCTGTCAGCACAGAGCCCGATGCGGGGCTCGAACTCACAGACCGCGAGATCATGACCTGAGCCGAAGTCGGCCGCCCAACCGACTGAGCCACCCAGGCGCCCCTAAGTGTTAATTATTCTTATACACCCACCTCAAATAGCAAAATAGCAGTGCCACCTTTCTTTTTTTTTTTTTAAGTATGAAATTTATTGTCAAACTGGTTTCCATACAACGCCCAGTGCTCATTCCAACAGGTGCCCTCCTCAATGCCCATCACCCACTTTCCCCTCCCTCCCACCCCCATCAACCCTCAGTTAATTCTCAGTTTTTAAGGGTCTCTTGTGGTTTGGCTCCCTCCCTCTCTTAACTTTTTTTTCCCTTCCCCTCCCCCATGGTCTTCTGTTAAGTTTCTCAGGATCCACATGAGAGTGAAAACATATGGTATCTGTCTTTCTCACTATGACTTACTTCACTTAGCATAATACCTTCCAGTTCCATCCACGTTGCTACAAAAGGCCAGATTTCATTCTTTCTCATTGCCAGCAGTGCCACCTCTCAATAAATAAAAGAAATGGTTAAGGTTGAACAGATGACACACGTAACCCATCCATGTTAATCTCCAGTATCTCAAAGCTTTCTTTACCTTGTTGCTTCTGGACTTCTCTGGATAATATAGACTACTTCCAGGTATAAAACTTTTCTGATTTAATTTGGGAACTAAAATACACTTTAGCTTAGAACTAAGCTTGAGAGTGAGCTCTGAACTACAATGACCCTCTTTAATTTCAGTATATCATTATAACTACCAATTTAATTTCTCATGTTTTAGAGAAACCTAGGTTTCAATCACCACGTTATTAACAATTAATGGTCAGATTTCGGATGGGATACTCTAATTTTAATAAAAGCCTTCACAGGAAAGGTCAGTGAACTCTACAGAATCAATCATTTATAAGCAGTCTTTGGTTTTCACTGAAATATTTATGAATGATAAAATTATTTTGACAAGGCAAAGTTTGATATGGAGGCCATTTCTGACAACATGACATGGTTTCATACAAATTCTTGGGTACAATTAAAATAAGGCAAAAAGTTAAGCCAGAGTAAATGGAATTCCATTTTAAGTTCTTCAAGGAACAACGGACATCTAGTGTGAACCTCCACATGATTATATATGCAAACTGTTTTCAGGATCAGACCAAAAGAGGCTGCCAGAATCAAACTTGAAGTAAAAATAATATAAGAAAATAAAACTAGCCTCCAATGTCTTAGCATAAGGATGGCATTCAGTCAAAAGCTGGTTATAAGCCTGAAGAATCAAGTCAACATTATTTTTTAATGTAGAAATGCCTACCCCTTCTAACACCAAATTCCTGTAACAGAAACCAACTGCATTGTGTTTTTTAATACAAACGTAGCAGAGATTAGAGGCAGCTAAATTAAGAATGTCCACATGATGGGCATAGTGAATTGGAGCCACCACCTTGCATATCACTGGAGGAAAGAGCTGCATTTCAAATACCTTCCTATGACATATGTATAAAATTAGTCCCTATAACCCGGTGGCATCACCAAACGAAAAGGTGGTTGATGTTCCTTTGAACCAAGTTGGGCATACATGGAAACAGGAATCCATTGATAAGTGGGGTGACCTCACAGTGATTTGCTTCTGACCCCTAGGCAGCCCATACGTCCACAGGCCCTATGGGAGAGCAAATCAACAAGGCCTTAATGTTCACTGGGACCTACATTGTATTTGGGGAGCAGAATTAGGAAAGGTGAAATGGATTCAACAACCCTAAAGTTCCACAGCTTGCTTTACTTTCTGTCGATATCACCCCATAACACAAAACATGTCTAGGTAAATTGGACTCAAGTCAAAACTGTCTGGAGCTAATCTGACCTTATTTAAATTTGATTAATTATGTCTAAACATAGGACTCTGTGAGCATGAGGAATATTAGAAAAAACAAAAATATTTTATGAATCTGATACATAGATTTGCAGTGTCAGTAAACTCACGTTAATTTAGGATCATTAGACAGAAGTGAAATATCCAGAATATAGAAATGTTAACGTTATTTTAAGCACATATATATATATATATATATATATATATATATATAAAATGAATTATATAATTAAACTACTTCGAACAGGAGGCTGTGAAACACTCCAGTTGGAATATTAATGAAACTTTTCTATTTTTTAACATTAATCATATGCGGGTGACTATTGTTCAAGTGGTTTCAGAATACAGGAAAACAGTTAATTTCTTTGAGATTTTGAGGACAATGCTGGCCTCCCTTTATTAGTAATCTGCCGAAGGAGTAATTATTTTCTACAGATGGTAGAGAATTTTCAACTAATAGAGCCTGTTCAAGTGAGTACAGATTTCAAATTAGTAAAACTGTGGTTTTTTAGAGTACATATTCCGTCTCCAAGATTATTTGTTTCTGGAGGAATAGAGTTTAGATTCCATCGTGACAATTACTAATGTAAGATTTAATTCTCTGAACTTATGAAAAATGAGTTTGGAAAATGTGGGATCCTGCAAAAAAATATGGCATCTCTGCCAACGTGGAGATTTCCCAGTGCTGAGCCTTCTCCCTGAGAAAGCTCTTCTCCAGCACACTTGAGATTTCTCCTTCAGAGTCCCTTCAAAATCATCCCCTCTTTTTTCATTTAATATTTCACTAATATGGTCTCTTGTCCCTCCTGGGGACTGCCTCCCACCCCCTCCGAAGCATTCTAGATAGTTCCCCCAAACACAATTCTTTTTTTCTTCCCCCCAAACACAATTCTAATCTTGATATCTCTGTCTTTAGAAATCTTTGGTGGTCCCCATCGTCCAGAGGTGTAAAGTTCAAGTTCATGAACAGTAAATGAACACAATTGAATAACACGGTTACACAGTTGTATCAGTCAAGTAAAAAAATAAAATGCCCTTGTTTTTGTGATTTTCCCATGTGTTAATGTTCTCTTCTGTTGAAATGGGATACCTATGTTACCTGCATTTCAAAATAATTGGGAATGTTAATTAAAAACATGAAAGTGAGGTTCCCTGAAAATGTTCAGTGTAAAACTCCAAACACATGCAGGGTATCATGGTATTTCTGTAAGCCCATTGGCCTGTTGGCTTTTTTGCTCAGCAAAGCTCTGGTAGTTTTTCTGGTTACCAGATATAACATGAGGTGACACACTTCCTTCACCGGTCCTTAATTTCTGTTCTGCCACAGAGGTAAATAAGCTAGTCAGACACACTTAGCCCCTTGCTGTGAAAACCATTATTATTCTTTTGCATAATTATCATGCTTACACATTTTGTAATTCTTCCCTTGCGTTTGACATTTTACTTGGTGCTCTGTAACCAATTTTTGTGTAAATCAATTCAATTTAATCTCACCATCAGCCTCTTGAAACAACGGCTTCAAGACACCAGGCTTCAAAGTCTCTTACTCCCTGCCCTCTCTGACTCTTCACTTGGTATTTCCAACATTCATATGGTCTCTTTGGAGATCACCACATAAAAGAAAGGATGCAAAAGGCCATAAGTAAACATTCCAAGACGCTTGTAAACCTAATTTTCTGGGTCCTTACTAAGAGTCACATTTATAAAATGTGCACTAACAAAAGCTCAGTAACCTATTAGAGTGCATTAAACTTAATCCTCTGTGGACTTTTCTATTAGACTGAACTCCAACTTGATTAGGCGTAGGACATCCCAGGACATTAAAGCTGTCTAAAATGGATTGGGCACACACATACGCACACACAAAACCTAGCTGTTTGAAAACCACTGCGGAGCACATTCTGGCAAAGGTTTCTCAAAGTTTGAACTTGGTGGCTTTCACCTTCTGCATTTATGTGAATTCTCGTGGGGCAGGTAATTTTATCCTGTCTTAGTTTTCCTCACCCAAGAAAAAAAGATGGAAGGAAGACAGGAAAGGAGGGAAAGAGGGAGAAAGAAACAGAGACAAGACAAGAAGAGATAAAAAAGGAAAGAAAATGGCCAATGTGTAAACGATAAGTTTTTTTTTTTCACATGCAAAAGAGTGAATGAGAATAAAGAAAGCATCCCTTGGGAAGGCCAAGTCTGATGCCTCCCTGTCTCCCACTAAAAGGATGGCTTAAGCAGTCATTCACTGCTTGAGTTCCCTCCAATTCTGATTTTCAGGGCTATTAATGAGAAAGAGCCGCTTCTGTCTGCAGCTGAGGAATATGATAAAATAACAATAAAATATTGTGTTAACACATATTTTTGTGAATTAGCATGAGCCAACCTTGCTTCTGCATTAAGGCTCAGAGTAGTTCATCCTGGCTTAAAATTTATTGAAAGGCAAACACTTAACCTTTGCTACCTTCCATTCTCTGTGCAGAGTTATTTGGTAATTAGGCTAGAAGCATCTACATAATATATGTCTAGACTCTGTAATGTTCACTTTCTGTGGTTGCTGCTGGCACTTTATATTGCATTACGAAGTAATGACAAAATACGAGTTGTGTTAAGATTCTTGATGGAAGGCATGAAGTATAATTTTCAAAGGAAGGAGGAAGTTAGGCTCCTCTTTCAAAAAGGCCTTAGCAGGTACATCTTAAAATACATATTATTAATTGTTTCGGTCTTTGTATTTGGATAATACATCAAAAGGGAAATGCAGTGATAAAAATCATTACCATTTAGATAAAGTATGTTTCTTCCCTAAAAGATTATTCAAAGTTATTTTTAACTCACCTGAATGACTCCACGAGCAACAACAACAACAAAACAGAAATCAATAAACAAAGGGAGGAAAGTGAGAGCCAACTGTGTTGCCTTATAAAACATAATCTACATCTCAACAGGAGTACTTTAATTTAGAAGAAAATTAGCAAGGTTCTGTTAACAGAATAATGAATAGTTTCCAAGGTTTACCCTATCAAAAAGCCCTAATTGTGTTCATTAATACCCAACTCAACATTATAGTGGGAAAACTAAATGTGAATAAAGCAATAATGTCCCTCATATTCTCAGAAATCTGCACTACCCCTTACACTGGCTTCAGAATGTCCCATCTTAATTACTACGGTAATATGATGAATACGACAGTCTCTCAAGATGAGGACATGCACTGATTTGAAATATGACTTTCGAGGGTTGTATGGAGAAAGGCTGAGAAGAATAAATGTGACCTTACAGCTCAACATAGAGTTATGGAGAATAAAACAAGGTCGTGTGATGGAGGAATTTATAGCAGATAGTGTAGATTTCAATCGGTGGTACCCCCAAAATGAACAAGAATCTCAGCTCTCAGAGAAACCCTGAATTTATACAATTTGGTGGGAAAACAAAATCAGTCAAACTGGTAATTTGGAAATGTGTAGACAAAATGTCCAGATGAGTGACTGGTGTTTTTCCCTTCTCAACCTGGTGTTTTTGGCAATATTAGACTCAATATTGATGTCTGTGTTCTGGGGAAAATAAGTTTCTCTGTTGCAATTTTTCATTTTTAATAATATTAGTTCAAATTTCTCCAGTGCCTCTCATTCCATTAGCTCAAAGCACTTTTCAGACCACTAATGAATTACACTTGCTGACATCCAAGCAAGGCAAAAAGCATCCCATCCATTTTCATAGCAAAATGCTTCACTTCAAGCAGCACCAGCCTTTAGAGAATAGCCACAATTTTAAAATATATATTTTTTATTATTTGCCCACTTCACATTTTATCTCCCGCTTCGCAGGTAAATCTGAGGCACTGAGAAGTTTAACGACATCATCCAAAAAGGGAGAGATTGGACCTTCCATCCCCACTAATTTTAGTCTGCCCTACACCTTAAATTATCCACCAGAAATTGATCCACTTAGTTTCCAGAACTCTCCATGGGAGGAGAAAGGAAAAAAGAGAGACGCTCCCAAATCTAGTCTCCTATCAGGAGGCACCTCCATTATCTTTTCAGCCTTCATCAGCCTGAAACATAAAGCATTGAAATGAACAGGTTAGGTGACAAAAGTTATTTCCCAAAACTGAGTGAATCATTGACAACATCATCCATTATACTGCGAGAGAGAAAGCAATTGCCAAAGAGAACAACGTTAATTTCAGGTCCATTTAAATTCCAAGTCACTTCTTTAGAGGAATCCATCCCGAGTGAGTCCTTTTGGGCTTATAAACAAACAAATGAGATGAGACGAAAGCAACGGAATGAGTCTATTTGTTCTCACATCAAACAATCAAATATGATAAGTTCTACAGTTATCATTTCTGAAATTTCCGTTTTGAAACTTTTCACCAAGGGTAAAGGATGACTTTTATCTTTTCTCTGTCTCCAGTATTGACCAGATTAAAATATGTAAAATAACCATGATATTCTCACCTGTGACTTGCCTCCCGCAATTATTGCATTTAGGTCCTTAACTGCGTGTTTCTATCCCTAGAAATTTAGACACTTGGGTTCTTTTTAAAGCACACAGTCCTTCCATTTTTCCTATAGGCCCAAGGAGTTGGAAAAGCCAGATGCCTCAAGTGACACGATTGTGACCTCATGACCCAAAGAATGGCAGAGCTGCGCAGGCAAGAATGGGCTGGCTGGAGAGCTTTATATTAATCTCAGAGGTGATACTGTCCCTGCTTTGTGCAAAGTGGAACAGAAAGGAAGAGCAGAGCTTAAGGACTCAGCAGGAAAATGAAACTACCTTCTAGAGTCTTCTGAGTCGGAACTTTATGCAGGATTGTAGTACTATCTTATAAAATCTCAAATTATCCCACATTTTCATCGTCAAATGGTAGTTCAAATGTCTTCTGAAGCCAAATCTGAAACGTATGAAAATGAAACCATAACGTAGTAAAACCAGTACCAAAAAGGCGCCATAACTGCTCCCAATCTGCAGTGATAATGAAAGGCCTCCTGTACAGCCTGTCTGGATGTGTGGCGTGTGTTTCAAAACGCACAATGGAAAACACAAAGAGGTAGGACACACATTTCCTAAGCTTTCACAGAAACCCGTAGTTACTCCTCATTAACACCAGATGGCCTTCCGCCGCCAAGTGTTCACTTAGATTTTCCCCCACATTAAGGAAAAGTGACAGATATTCAGAATGCTGCCTGTAATAAATACTAAATATAAGTGCGTTGTAAGCATTTTTTTAGATAAGTATATCATCAAAATTTAAAGCTATCAAAAAGCAAAGACTACTTGTAAAGTGGGTTTTTTTTCCCCCTAAAGGGCTCAGGATATTAGTGTATTGATGTAATTCTATTTCATCATTGATATCCATAACAATTTCCTTTGGAAATAGAAAAATGGATATTACTCTTTCTATTTGATTAATAGTGATCAATGAGATACATAGGAATCAAATTATGCTAGAAGTCAGTGAAAGAAAAAAAATGAATTTGGAGGAATAGAAATCACTCAAACCTTGGAAGCCTAAGTAAAAACTGGATAAAATATAAATTAATAAAGTCACCAATATGTCATTTTCTATCTTCTTTGTGAAATTACCTTTCAGAAGAAGATCAGTCTCAGGCCTCAGGCAATATATGTTAAGATCCTAGAATAAAAGATACCTTATGCTTTTTATTCTATACTCCTATGCCCTCCCTTTGTTTTTGTTCTTTAGATGTTACTAACTCTGGAGTATATGCACTTGTGAGACTTTGCTCAAGACGGAGAACACCAGTAACCGAGATGTTTCTGTTCCCATGTAGCTCAGACTCAACATGAATAAACAGAGCATATTAAGACAGAGAGACCAGATGAATTTCCCTTGAAAAGTTTCCATTCATGCTACTGAAGAAGTAAAATGCATCTTCAAATAACCCACTTGGCACACACACTCCTTGGTTAAAGGCATGCATTAGATTTCTTCGGTTTCCCAGAGTTGTATCAGGTAGTTAAAATGCTGTCGCTAACTACTTTCTGTCACTGATAATAGTTACTGCTTTTTATTTGAGTGTTGGGTGTTACTTAAGGATGGATGAATTACCCAATAGAAGAAAAAAAAAATTGGTGGCATTAAATTGGTGCTCAGTGTGTAAATTTTGCATCTTCACCAAAGTTGGCTTCCAGCTTGCAAAGACCTTCATTTTCTGTAGACATCTGCTTAACATAGTACCAAAAATGCCACAGTTAGTTCCTCATTTGAGTGCTTCCAAAGGGCAGGGACCACATCTTCCCTGTATCTATATTTCCCATAAGACATAGCACAGTGTCTTGAACCAATTCGAGATCAGAAAATATGGGTAAATGAGCAAACTGGGCATGGTAAATAAACTTGTTGACATCAAATCAAGAAAAAAAAAAAAAAAAAGGTTTTGGCTGAGTGTCCAACATAGTCCTGGATAAGATTTCACCAACTGGCTGAGATAGGCGTCATTCCCCTTTGGAAGTTGTGGGTCCCAGCCTGACCGTACCATGGCCAAATACATGCTTTGCTGGAGCTACACAGCATGTAACACGCAGGTAGGCTCTAGAAGGGACTAATGGAACTAGTAAAAATTAACCCAAGAGACCTGATATCCTATATCACATAGGATAGGGATATACATATGATATATGTATACGTAGTTTTAAAAGCTCAGAAACTTTTACATTAACCTGCTTTATACACCTCAGTAAGTATCCCTAATTCCTGAAGATAAGCTACCCAGCGTGACAATGATGAATTCCTCCTATGTTTCCGCTCCACCTGAGGAAGCACAGAGGTGATAAAACAAAAGGTAAGAATCATAGAATCATAGAAAGGGGCGACAGGGCCAAGCCAGCTGCTCATTTGTTTTCCTCATCCTCCACAGGCAACAATGATGCCTTCCCCCAACATCACTAAACAGAGGAGAAGATAGGAGTGGTAATGCCTGAGAGCTATTACTTTCATAAATAACAAAAAAAGACATTTTTCTGCCGTTTTTGGGTGAGGTGGGGCCCGGGATCTAAAGTATCCAGCTAGGGGTGCACTGGTGGCTCAGTAGGTTAAGCATCTGACTTTGGCTCAGATCATGATCTCACAGTTCGTGGGTTCGAGCCCCGCATCAGGCTCTGTGCTGACAGCTCAGAGCTTGGAGCCCTCTTCAGATTCTACATCTCTCTCTCTCTCTCTCTCTCTGTGTCTCTCCCCTGCTCACACTCTGTCTCTCTCTGTCTCTCTCTCTCAAAAATAAATACTAAAAAAGTACAAAAATAAAATGACGGTGGGGGGCAGGGTGGATAACTACCAACAAAGAATTTTATATCCAGTAAAAATATACTTCAAAAATGAGTACAAAATAAAAAGTTTCCAAACAAGCAAAACCAAGTGACGCTTTTCACCAGTAGATGTGCACAAAAAGAATTATTAAATACTTCAGGCCAGAGGAAGGCAGTCCCAGACGAAAACGTGGATTTCAGGACAAATGCAGAACAACTGGAAGACTAAAAATGTGGATAAATCTACAGAAATAGCGATTATGTGAAATCAGTCTTTTGGGGTAGAATGTAGATGTAATGCAAGTACTCTCCCTCTCTCAAAAGTAAATAAACATTAAAAAAAAGTTAAGACCATAGCGTCTAATTTAAGAAATGGTTTCTTTATCCTAGTCACTATCCCATACAAATTAAGGAAAATTATCTGGTCTGCAGAACATCAAAATCTAAACATTTTTCAGTTTCTTCATCAAGAACTCATTTTGCCAAAAGCCTCAGAAAACATCTTCCCTTACTCCTTCTCTCCCTCCCTTCTCTCCTGCCTGCTTCCCTTCTTCCTCTTTTCCTCCCTCCCCCCCTTCCTTTGTTGCATGTTTCCTTTCTTCCTTCTTTGCTCCACTCTGTTTCCTTCCTTCCTATCTTGTTGTGCAAACGTCCCTTTATGTACTACTCCCTAATTCTCTATTATCCTACACTTGCTTCAGAGTCTCTCTCACATCCAAACAAAACCAAACAAATTCTCTTCCAGATTCTTAAAGTGGAACAACCTGTTACCAAATAAGTGTGTGACTTTCTCACTTTCAAGTGGAAATGCTGAATCACAGAGGACGTGTATCTTCAGCTCTTCTAGGCAATGTCAACGTGTCTTTCATCGCAGACTTCATAGTTTTGCTCCTACCGGCAGTATGTGAGAGTTCCTGTTTTTCTTGGTCGGGGCCAACCAAGATGGATTGTTCAATTTGTTAATTTTTGCCAGTCTGATGGGCAGATAATGACATCCAATAATTTAATTTGCATGGCCTTGATTGCTGAGGAACTTGAGCTCTTTTTCAAATATTCATTGACCATTGGATTTCCTCTTGCCCAAAATGCTTATTCAAGACTTTTGGCCAGTTTTCTATATGGTTGCAAGAACTCTATTTTCATACTTGATACAAGCCCCTTAATGGTGATATGTGTGGTAAATATCTTTTCCCACTCTGTGGCTTCCCTTTTTGTTTGGTTCATACTATCTTTTTTTTTTTTTATGAATAGGAGTTCTTGGATCTAATGTAGTCACTTTATTAATCATTTCCTTTGTGGTTAGTGCTTTTAACCACTTCTAAAAGAAATTCTACTCTATCCTGATTTTATCAGTTCAATTTTCCTCCCCCTTGGTTTTCAAAGAAGATTGAGTTTACCAGGCATTCAAAGCTGCTGATTCAGCCTTGATTCAACAACGTTAAACCATACTTAGAACAATACTTTCCCATTAAATGGAAACGGCTTCAGTGAAAGAAACAATATTTCATCCTTGTATTGGTATGATGGCATGGTCAAATCTTCTCATTGTTTGTAGACCTGTAGATCTGCTGGTTTAAGGCAAAACCTTTCACACAAAGTCATCAGCAACAGATACATTCCTACTGATAGCTTGATCTTAGAAGGAATGCTGCAGAGATGTTGGTCCTTTACTAGATGACGTGGTAAAAGACAGAGGTAATGGAAAGATCACCAAAGTATCACGTAGTGTGCCTCAGTCGTATTCAGGAGGTAAGATTTTCCTCTATGGTAATAAAGAAAAATATTTTAAAAAGCAATTCGTACCAGCCCAGCTTGAAAGAGGTGAAAAAAATTAAAAAGAATAGGGTACCGAAATCCGTAGGACATGGTTAAAATCTCAACATCATCAGCCTCTTTCTGCCTGGGCTATATCACCTGAGAATTATAGGATTCTTTATTTCATTTTAATGAAATAAAATGCCTTCCGTTTTAATAAATGGCCTTCCATTTTAATAAACATGGTCAAGAACTTCCTCTTAAAAGATACCCTCCATCTCCTCACTGAGGTGAATGTTCCACACTCCACTTAGAAGTACACCATCCTGGTTCCATGATTAATATTTACCCCTGGGCTCAAAATGCCCATTCAGACTGCCAGGGCTTGTAGGCACAAATCAGGAAAACAGAGCCACAAATCATTCTCCCTAAATAAAAAGGTCAACTGGTATTAAATTAGTTCATTTACAGAACTCATTGAAATTAGCAGCATGTTCTTAAATTGCTTCTTGATTGAGGACATTTGCCTCATTAATTCTGAACAACCTGAGAAGACTATTAAAGTCTCACAGAAAAAATTGACCAAAGGACAAGATGCACAACACACTTTACCTCAGGGGCAAATGGTAAATCCCAGAAAATGTATACGGAGAGAGGGAAATCGAAGATGAGGGAGTTTAACTTCTACCGAGGAAGTCCCCATTGTGTGTGTGTGTGTGTGTGTGTGTGTGTGTGTGTGTCTGTCTGTCTGTGAGTGTGAGCGCATGTGCATCTCTGACAGCCAGAGAGAGAACTTCCTAACACACAAACCCAGTCATATGATTCTCCAGTTCAGTGGTTCCCTTTTGTCTTTAAATAAAGGTCATGGAGATCTAGCTGTGGTTTCCCCTCCACCTGCCCCCCTAGCCTCACACCAGACCCTTGGTTCCCCGAGTTTGCCATTCTTGGGCTCACCGTTGAAGTTGTTCACATGTGCCTCCTTCTGCACCCTCAGCCTAGGCCAATTTTGGCTCATCCTAGGACTCAACTCAGGTCTACCTTTCTCTGAAGAGATTTCTCTGAATCCAACAAGCTGCCCTCTGTGCCCCTTTTCACAGTTATCCTTACCATTAATACCTACCACATTAATACGGTTTCCTGTGAATACTTCTCTCTCCCCTACCATAAGTTTTGTAAAGACAGAGACTAGGCATGCCTGCACAGCTCGTCAGTTAAGAGTCCAACTGTTGGTTTCAGCTCAGGTCATGATCTCATGATTTGGGAGATCGAGGCCCATGTTGGGCTCTGTGATGACAGTGAGGACCTTGCTTGGGATTCTCTCTCTCTCCGTCTCTCTGCCTCTCCCCCACTTGCACACATGCTCTCTCTCTTTCAGAATAAATAAAATAAACTTAAAAAAAAGACAGAGACTATGTCTTGTTCATCATTTTATTTCTGGCACATTTATCTGGGTTTTAATGGAAGCTCAATAAATAGTTGAGTGAAGGAGCAAATGAATGATTTGATTAGCTTAGGTCTTGTTGAGCCCTTTTCCTGTACAAAGCCGTGTTCTTGTGGGGGATACATGATGTCGCTGTATTGGAACCTGTCCTCAATAAGCACTCACTATTTTACTGAAGAAGAGTCATGAACACAAGTTCCTAGACTGTACGTACCAGAAGCTTCGAACGATGAGCATTTTGAGGAGGGAACAGCTATTTTCACTTAGAGACATCAGGAAATCCTGCCAGGGTGGGAGAAAGTGGGCAATACGGTATGGTTCATTTGAATATCAACTGATGGACTGTAGGGTTTGGGTAAGAGAAATAGGGACAGGAAAGAGCATTCTGATACACAGAAGGAACAATATGAGCAAAAAGCCGAAAAAGAACATTATTCATCCATTCCTTCATTCGCTCACGTTATTAATCAGTCATCAAAAAGTTATTGAATACCTCCTTACTACAGCTTAGACATGGCGCTAGGCATTAGCTGCTCAGTAGTGAGTTAAACAAACCCATAACACTTTCATCAAGAGGAAAGAAAAACATTATATAGTGAATTATATCATTATTATATGCTTATAACTGTAGAGGTACTAGATATTATTGGTAAGAGCAATGTCACTGGGGAGTGACAGTGAGAGAGGGTATTTTTACAGTGGATGAGATCTGAGCATGTTCTAGTCCTGGCAGCAGGGATCTAGGAGATAAAGGAAAGATACAAGCGAAAGAACAAGTTTAAAAACAAACAGACAGGGGCGCCTGCGTGGCTCAGTTGGTTAGGCGTCTGACTTCAGCTCAGGTCATGATCTCACAGTCTGTGAGTTCGAGCCCCGCATCGGGCTCTGTGCTGACAGCTCGGAGCCTGGAGCCTGCTTCGAATTCTGTGTCTCCCTCTCTCTCTGCCCCTCCCCTGCTCATGTTCTGTCTCTCTCTGTCTCAAAAATAAATAAAAAACATTTAAAAAATTTTTAAAAACAAACAAACACAGAAAAACAAGAGAAGATGAGCCCTGGGCATAGGGTTTGAAGATTCAGCCATGGTAAGTTGAGGTTGTACTTGTGGTTCTATGTGAAATTGGAGACCAGATCATTCTTGACGGTAAAAAAGGAAGTTAGAAAAAGAGGCCACTGTGGGAGGTTTGAAGAACATGAAAATGGGCATCTTTGGAAAGAACAATGCAGTTCAGTTTGACTTGGGGTTTGAGTTGTGGGAAATTAGATTGGGAGCAGAAATTGGGGCCAAATTGTAGGGGGCACTGGTTATAAAGCTTAGCATGCCTGTCATTCAGCTTCTGGCTGAATTATTGGAGAAAAAGTGAGAAAAGAACAGGTAGCTAGGAGGTACCTTTTTTAAGTTAAATAAAAGAGACTTTTTAAACACCTTTATTCTTGGTTGTGCTAAAGGAGAGGAAAAGGTCTTGCCTTTCACCCTGGGCTACTCCTGGACTGGTGAGAGAATCAATTCTTGGAATAAAGGAAATCACAGAGCACCTCTTGCTGAAAAAGTACATAGACTGCTTCACAATCTGTGCATTATCAGTGACCAGAGATGGCCCTTATCAATGGTCTGTCACGGATGATCAGATGGCACCATAACACCAGATCGCCAGAACAGAGTTTGGAGATCATGTCATTTATTTACCTCATATCCCAGCTCACAAAGAACTGCTAGGAAGTTAAAACCCACTGCAGCATTCATCACAACATCACGGTTCCAGTGTGGCTTCTGGATGACATTAAAATGATCACTTAAATCCTGGATTCTTTGTTTATACAAAAGAATCCCAGGGGCGCCTGGGTGGCTCAGTAGATTCAGCATCTGACTTCGGCTCGGGTCATGATCTTGCAGTTTATGGGTTCGAGCCCCACATCGGGCTCTGTGCTGACAGCTCACAGCCTAGAGCCTGCTTCAGATTCTGTGTGTGTGTCTCTCTCTGCCCCTCGCCTGCTCACTCTCTGTCTCTCTCTGTCTCTCAATAAATAAATGTTAAAAAAATTTTTTTTGAAAGAATCCTTTCATTTGTCCAATTTTGGAGGACTTTAAATTGCAAGTTTTGCTAAATGCTATTTCTATCTCCAACAAAGCCACCAGTCAGTCATGCTTTGGCCATGGCTTCCCACAGTGTATAGTTCAGAGAATGTTCATTGGCCATCCTATAGCAAACTCCTTTCCTCTTCCAATCAGTGTGTCCTTTTCTAGATCCTATCAAGAGGTTACATCTATTTTGAAACATAATCAAGTATATCATCCAATACTGGGAAGGCAAACACGATTTGGGACAAGGGTAGGATTCTCTTTTCTATTTTCATCCTAATCTGCTTCAGTGATGCCTCAGATTGTAACTGCCTTTCAGTCTACAGAATAGCTGTAAGTTAATGTCTTCAGTGGCCAATCTATAATGTCTCCCAGGTATCCTTTTCTTGTTTATTCATAGTCACCTTTGGCATTTTTCCCCCTGGGAGCATTCCCCTGAAGGGGGCATTTTCCATACTGAAAATATGGATAAATACCCCACCATATCTATAACTTTGGGAAATTATCTCAATGTTCCTGGTCCTGAAATGCAAAGAAATTAAATAAAAGAAAAGCACTGACATGAATCCAATCAACATCTTGCCCTGCCCCTGAGCTTTACCTAGACCCTAGTTGATACTGACTTTGAAGGGAATCATGAGGAGCGTTAACTGTAGAAGAGATGCCTGTTTGTGCATATAATTACGTGCAAGATCATAACTGATGTCTACACACAGGCGAACACATTCTACAGACCAAAATATGAAAGCACATTCTAGGGGCGCCTGGGTGGCTCAGTCAGTTAAGCGTCTGACTCTTAATTTCAGCTCAGGTCATGATCTCATGATTCAGGACATCGAGCCCCACATGGGGACCTGCACTGACAGCATGGAGCCTGCTTGGGATTCTCTCTCTCCCTCTCTCTGTGCCTTCCCTTATTGCATGCGTGCACATGCACATGCTCTCTCTCAAAATAAATAAACTTAAAAAAAAAAAAAAGAAAGCACATTCTGGAGAAAGTTTAAATAGTAGGTGTCCCACCACCCCTTTTGGTTTGTCTTCTTCCCCCAAAAAAGGCACTACTTTCAATGGAATAGTATTGAACTTAATTTTTTCTATCATATCTAGAGATCCTTTTATGTCAAACTACATAGTGTCAACCATAGAGGAGACAGACTTACTATAAAACTGCATGTGCTCAGGTTGAGTTATTAATTTAGCCCCAAATTTCAATTTCAGACAGCCCGAGGCTGGCCTCGCTAGTTACCAATGCTCTCCTCATCCAAAAGCCCTTTGCACCCCCTATAACCTTTGGCTACCTCATTACCCTCTCTTGCATAAATATGCACATTGAGTAAATGAGTTTGAGAGAAAATTGAGCAAAGCAATGCATGAGACAGCATGGAGGGGGTTCTCTACTCTGCCACCTCCAACTTGGTGACAAAATGGTCAGCATAACGTGAGTGCCAAGATAATTAGTGGGAATGCTTTTTATGGTTGCGTAATTTCTAGCACATCTTAAAAAAAAATCTCCACCTGACCTTGTGTTCCAAGGTTACTTTTTTTAATGAGCTGCTATGTGTGAAACATTAATTCTGACACATAAGAATGGAACCACTGCTGACAAGGAAGCCCAATGTGGTTTTTCAAATCTTATTTTTATTATTTTTTACTCAGTTTTTACACACGTATTATGTGGTCTGAAGACATAAAGGATTCCAGGCTCCAAAAATACAAATTCGAAATGTTTAGACCAATTGAATGAGTTACATTTCATGGCTTCATCACAGAAGAATTTATGCATCCACTGATTGGGAGTCTAAAAATCCTTTCCTTTTAGAAAACAACATCCTCTTGCTACCCTGTAATTTCCACATTTATCTTTGCAAATATGTTGGAATACATTTTAAAAAAATGAAATAAGAGAACTGTATCTGCAGCTGATATTTTGTCTTCTTTTCATGACCCAAGCAAAATATTCAGCCAAACTGTTAATCGCCAAAGACAGTTGAAAGAAAACACTGGAAAAAATGAAACTGGATTCACTTATCCAATTGTGTCTTATAGGGATGTGTCAGTTAGGAATTCGTCTGGCTGTATGTCTAAGAGTGGAACAAACAGTACATATACATTCATGATCTCCTCTAAGTGATCTAATGGTAGACACTCCTGAGGTGATCAATGGTTCAGCAATGGCAGTGAGACTGTCCTCACCTTCTGGCTGCTCATCCTCATGCATGTGGTCTCTCCTTGTGTTTTGTTTGTTTCTTTTTCTTTGAGAGAGAGAGAGAGAGAGAGAGAGCAAGCAGGGAAAGGGGCAGAGGGAGAGAAAGAGAGAATCTTAAGCAGGCTTCATACTCAACGCAGAGCCCAATGTGGGTGTCAATCCCATGAACAGCAAGATCATGACCTGAGCTGAAGTCAAGAGCTGGACACTCAAGGCAGCATCTCTTGATTGCATGGCAGCCACCAAAGTCCTTCTTTTTTTTTTTTTTTAATTTTTTTTTAACGTTTATTTATTTTTGAGACAGAGAGAGACAAAGCATGAACGGGGGAGGGTCAGAGAGAGGGAGACACAGAATCTGAAACAGGCTCCAGGCTCTGAGCTGTCAGCACAGAGCCCGACGTGGGGCTCGAACTCACGGACCGCAAGATCATGACCTGAGCCGAAGTCGGCCGCCCAACCGACTGAGCCACCCAGGCGCCCCTCAAAGTCCTTCTATGATGAAGTCAAGGCAAGGAATAGGAACAGGAGAAAGGGTCTGTCTTTTTATACTGGAAGAGAAATTCCATCTCTCACACTTTCATTTTATGCCTCATTGGCCAAAATTGAAACTTGAGCTCACGCTTAAGACGATCTCTGGCACGAGCGAACAGGATCACGCATCCAACTGAAACCAAGCATAGTTCACCCACTGGGACTGGGAACAGAGGACTAGGAACAGAAGTCTATCCCAACTTCCACTGGGATAGAGAATCTTTTTCCACCTTAAAATTAGGGGTCTGTTACCAGAAAATAAGAGAAGGTGATTCTTGGGTAAGGAATGAATTGTGTCAGCCAAACAGAGTGGACAAAGTGTCTCCAACCACTAGGATCATTAAGGTGTTTCTTTCATTGACAACTGATTCGCCTCTACACGCCTCCACCCATTGACTTCAGCTCACAGCCCACTCCAGGCAGACCTCGGGGCTTCAGAAATCAGGACCCTGATTCTCAAGTCTGGTGCACTTTCCCGCGCTCAGACTGTAACGTGAACCACCTTCTCATAACATATAAGAATATTTTCCAAAACAGCATCAGGAAATGATAGTTGATATCAATACAAACTTTACAGTTTATAAAGTTTTTCATAAGCATTACTTCATTTTACCACTAAAAGAAAGAAAGTGCAAGTTAGGCCAGACCTAGATGAAACTGAGGGAAGGAAATTGGCGGGCTTGTCCAAGGTTACATAGCTATTTGCTTACATAGGAAATACTCAACCGGAGATCATCTGACCCAAACCTCGAGCCTTTCTTCTGCTACTCCGAGGCTGTTCCACCTGCATCTACTTACAGCCTGCTCGGGCTGCCTCTCCCAGCCTCTGTGCTGGTTCCATAAGCATAGCATCACTATGTAACACTTTCAGTTATCTTTTATATAGTTTCATCTTTTAGACAAAGACAATGAGGTACAGAGCTAAACTTACTTGACCAAAGTTCAAAGTGTCACCAGGTGAATTAAAACCCAAGCCCCTACCATTCCAAATTCTACACTCCTTCCAACACATGGCTTCTCGATCACTTTTTTGCCCTGTATGAGGAGGAAAAGGTGACAGAGAGGAAATGGGTTTTGAAATGCTAGCTTTTCTCTCATGATGTTAATTTAAATTCTCAAAAAGCAGCCGATCCACTCTATCATCTTGAGTCGGGAGATCGGACAAATGGTCACTGGGAAGTTCACAGGTCAGAGGGTGACCCTGTAACTTATTTTTCTAATTGGAATATTCTTGAAAGTAGAAGACCCTTTTGAAAATGTCATTAGGATCACAAGTGTAAACAAGGATTGACCTAGGAAAATTAGGACATAGGGTTGACTGAACCATAAACTATAAAAACAAAAGCTTGCAGAAAACAAACCCTAAGGGGAGTAAAACCAAGTAATATCCAATTTAAGATTCCAGGCATCGACGTTCACTTCCTATGCTCCAATTCTATCTCTAAGAAACTATTTCCATGACTGCTCCATGTACAAAGTGCCTCTGAATTGCTTTTACAAAGTGTAACTCCCCTTATAAGATTTAAGTCAGGGATGTTTTGGCTTTTTTGTTCCAGCAAATCTTGTTTATCTGCCTTTTTCCGTCTCCCCAGCCTCATTCTCAGGCCAAGCTTTTAGGGAGGGAAGGTTCCAGGAGAGCCATATGATGAAAAGAGTTTTATCCGCTAAAACTGCAGGGAGCAGTGCACCATGGATCCGAAAGAGATTTTAAGAGTTCTGTTTGTGCTGGTTTTCCTTCAGTGCCCTCTAGGGAAAACTCTCTGGGAAGAAAATTGGCACTTGAGCCTGACAGGATAGTGGGAAGATCTTTGTTCAACTTTATAGACTGTGTTGAACTATTTTGGGGCTTTAAGGAAATCCAGCTGGAAGGAAGCAAGCCAGGATCCCCTGTCAGGAAATGCAGGTATGACTTGAGAAAGACTATAAAACTTGGGGGGGCGGGGAGGGCAGGGTTGGTCTTGGATTGTTTTGTTTTTGTTTTTTGGTATTTTTTTTTTTGCCCTATGTCTCACTGATTGTGTAAGGTAAAAGCGTTCGGCCTTCTGACTGCTGGGAAAACGGGGAGGGGTAAAAGGGAATGCTCTCCCGCTTAGTCTGACTTCTGGGAATGCCGGAGGCAATCATAATAAGTTATCCCTGCCGCTGAAGGCAGCTCTGAGTCCCACCATCCAGGATGGGACTTGCTGGAGGACCGACGCATGCCCCAAAGGCAGGGGGATGATTGACCAGTCTGGTCACATTCACTATTTCTGCAGTGCAGCTGTGTCTTGTATTCACGCCAGCCCTGACCGCAGGATGTGGTGATTGCAAAGGTCTAGGCCTTTCTGTTCTTCGGCCAGGGTAGAAAAACACGTGTAGGCTTTGCCCAAGCTGGCCTTTGGCTCCATATGCTGCTTCCCTGCTACTCGGCCCCTGATTGATGAGAGGAGGCGGTTGGAGGGGAGAGGGAGGCGGCGGGGAGTGCCTCAGGTGCTCCAAATTAGGGATAATTCAGCATATTAGCCTAATGAAGTCAAAAAGTTAATTTGTAGCTGCCAGCTGTTGAAAGGAAGTTATAGAACTCCACAGCCCCACACCGCCCAGTGGGGGGAACGCCGAGGCAGAGCGAGACCCGCAGAGGACTTTGAATAAACACAATCAACAGTGTCAGCTGAGAAACGCTTGGCAGTGGCCAGGTGGCCTCATGGAAGAAGAGATAATGGAAATAATGACGGAAGGTGGCCAGGGCTCCAGTGGGGAGGGAAAGGAATATTTCTTTGCTCTGGCACTGGATCTAATCCCTGGCTTACAGCACGCTGTTGTCAGTCGGTACCAGGCTTAGAGGCCCCCGTTACTTCGGGGGTGACACAGTAGTGTCATTTCTAGGTTTCCAGCCTCCCCTGGTCACTTATATTCAGCTCCCTTATATGCCTGTTTGTTTGTTTTAAATCCACCAACTAGATAGAGGTTTTTTAAAAACTGGCTCATCCCCCGCACTGACTCCGGACAAAAACGAACTCTGCGTTGTCATGAAGGAAGGAGAGCGGGTTCTTTTCTGAGCTCAGTGTTAGGTCCCGGTCACTATGTGATCTTCAACTTATCATGGCCCATCTACAGGTGAATCTTACCAGGCATCACAGTGGACCCCAGCATAAAGCAATTATTCACCTAACTTTGATCTATGAGAAAATGCACGTTGTCCGGGAAAGTAGTAAGTGCACTATGCTTCAAATAGTGTACAGGTGAATAAATACAAATAAAAGATTTGCTTTATCTCTCAGTAGGTAGATATTGGTAATAGAGGATGTCTCGCACTTGTGTGTCTATGAATGGTCTGTTCCAGTATACTACCTTCTCCTCCATGGAGTTCCAGAAGAAGCAATAAGTCTGGAGAAATATCTACAAAATGACTTAAAGGCTCCTCTTTAGGGGCACCTGGGTGGTTCAGTCGGTTGAGCATCTGACTCTTGATTTGGGGTCAGATCATGATCCCGGAGTGGTGGGATTGAGCCCCACCTTGGGCTCCACACAGAGCCAGCTTAAGATTCACTCTCCCCTTCTCTCTCTGCCCTTCCCCTACTCACTTGTGTGCATTCTCTCTCTCTCTAAAATTAAAAAAAAAAAAAAAAAAAAAAAAAAAAAAGCTACTCTTTAGATGGAAGCCATCAAAATCAACCCCAGTTCTTATCTTTATTGCCATCAGATGGGAAAAGCTGTTCAAACACTTAATCATCCACAAAAGTTTTTTTAATTGCCTTATAGTTCCTCTTCCCTGAACGCTGCTCCTTAAAAGTATTGCAACCCATAATTCAGATGCATATTTAACTGGCCTGCCATCTCCGGACTGAGTTTGGGTTTTAACCTTAGAAAAGAAAAATGCTTCTTTTAGATCAGGGACTGGTCACATGTAAAATGATTATCCCCTTGCTTGTTGGAAAATTATGTAATGTTGTGGCTGTAAAACTGGGTCTTAATATCTGGCTGGTGATGAAGTCTATAATCACCCACTCAGTGCAATGATTTAGGAACTCCGCAAATGAACTGCTAAAGCTTTTTCCCCAGGGCTAGAGGCTCCATCAGCTGTACTATTTGTAAGGGCAACAAAGAGTTCCCAAACACTGTGCTCTGGCCGCGCATGGGGTCTGTCACAATTCATTAAACCCTCTCACTACAGCTCCCCAACGTTGATTCTTCTCATGTGACCAGTGAGAATGATCATCATCTTACAAATAGGGAAAATGATGGCGCATCTGGGCAGCTCAGTCAGTTAAGCGTCTGACTCTTGATTTCAGCTCAGGTCATGATCCCACAGTTAGTGAGATCAAGCCCCAGGTGGGGGGTGGGGGGGGCCTCCACGCTGATTGTGGAGCCTGTTTGGGATCCTCTCTCTCTCTCTCTCTCTCTCTCTCTCAAAATAAACAAACTTAAAAAAAAGTGGGGTGCAGACAAGTTAAGTAAACTGCCCAAGTTTGCATAGTTTATACGTTGTGAAGCTATCATTTGAGCTCAGAACCATGTAGAAACCCATATGTCTATGTTTCTCAATCTATAATGCAGACTCCTGCGCCCTCGGGCCAGTGAGACCTTTAAGAAAATGTGCTCATGTTGTACTTAGTCATAGTGGTCCCCGATATGAAAAACAAAAGCACCTTTACCATCACTTTGACCATCTTATTTATTTATTTATTTATTTATTTATTTATTTATTTATTTATTTTTAATGTCTATTTATTTTTCAGATAGAGACAGACTGCAAGCAGGGGAGGGGCAGAGAGAGAGGGAGACACGGAATCTGAAGCAGGCTCCAGGCTCTGAGCTGTCAGCACAGAACCTGACGCAGGGCTCTGTCTCAGATCATGACCTGAGCCGAGCTGGATGCTTAACCTACTGAGCCACCCAGGCGCCCCTCTTTGACCATCTTTTAACCAAATGTAACCATGTAGTAACCACATCATTTAAAAGTCTGAGTTTGTGTTTGTGAGTATATTTCATCCAAGTGATAACCAAATAATGCCAGGGGAACACCTTACAAATCAGTATTTTACTATGATTTAATTTTTTTTTTTTTTTTGAGAGACAGAGAGTGTGTGCATGAGAGTAGGGGGAGGGACAGAGGGGGGTGACAGAGGATCCAAAGTGAGCTCTGCACTGACAGCAGAGAGCCCAATGTGGGGCTCAAACTCACAAACCATGAGATCTTGACCTGAGCCGAAGTCGGATCTTGAGCCAAAGTCAGAAGCTTAACTGAGCCACCTAGGCACCCCTTCCGCGATTTAACTAGAGAAATGGAGTAAGAAAATGGAGCCACCCCAAGCCATGCAACCTCAGACAACTAAAGTGGGACCAAAGCTGTCAGGGCCACAGGCAGATTGCTGGTCGCCATCCTGCAAAGGTGCCCGTCTCTGGGTGGATCAGCACAATAATAGGAAGCTGCAGTGAAAATTAAGTGGTTACTATTGCCATTCCTAATTCTACTGAAAATTGGCCATTTGAAAGCAGACTTCAATAATGCAGCAATGCTAAGATTACCAGTATCTTTAATTGAACAAAACAACTTTACAGAATGAAACTTCATTAAAATTTGCTATCATGAATTGATGGGTGGCAATTTTGATTAAGTAGGTGGTATGATTAACTTGAACTAGCCAGCAATGCCTTAAAGGTATTAACACTCATTTGTAAAACACAATTACAAATTAACATTTTCTGTATTATTGAAGTAAAAATACTGAGAGAAATTAAATATAGGCTCAAATTTGAGGCTGTATCATTCAATCGTTAAACCAAACATCAGTAATTTAATGTCATCAAAATAGTACCATGCATCATATTAACGTTATTAATTTGGATTTTATTGATTTTATAGTGTTGTTTTTATATTTAATTTGTAAACTTGCTTTGGTTTTACTTGAGAACTGTAAACATAGGAAGCATTGAGTTATATGTTAGTATATATTAAGTAACGTTTTCACAAAATAACCGAAGTCAGTACTCAGGGTTTACAATAACCTTATTTTGACTTTAAAATGATCCAAAATACTCAAGTTTGAGAGAGATCGCACTGCTTAACTTCGGAAAACAAACAAACGTTGAAATTCCAACTTGAAAGTGAAACAAACTGGAGAAAGTTATGGATAAAATATCGTACATCCCTCTAATATCCTGGTTAGAGATGCTGCATTGTTATTTATTTTTGAATAGATTCGGTGACTAAAAATGGCATTAGTGCTGTCCTTTTTTTGTTGAATATATATACATATGTATATATGTGTATATATATGTATGTATATGTGTGTATATATGTATGTGTATATAAGTATGCATGTAGGTATATGTGTGTATGCGTGTGTATATGTGTGTATGTATGTATGCATGTATATATGTATATATGCATGTATATGTGTGTATGTATGTGCGTACCTATGTGTATGTATGTGTGTATATGTATATGTGTATATATATATATAGGTATGTGTGTGTGTGTGTGTGTGTGTGTGTGTGTGTATACACACACATACACAAATGCCTGAAGAGATGCCCGTAAGGATGATTTAGCATAATACTGATAGTGGTATTTTAGGTGGTGAGATTTTAGTATCTCTTATTTTTCTTTTCATATTTTATGTGCTGTTCATTTCTTTCTCAAGGAGAATAACTGGAGTTGGGAGGGGTGGGAGGAGAGCCATTTTCATTGTGGAAAAATTAAGTGAAAACATAAAATTCAGAAACAGTACCTATGTTATGCTTATCATTTTAAGATTATATCTATGCATGAACAATGGTTGGAAAGGAACATTGGCTATTGAAATCAACATTGAAAGGCTTAGGAGGTGAGAATACTGTGTGATTTTTTTTTAAGTAAAGGTTTCTGTTAGTATCTGTGCAATTTTAAAGACAAACACTTATTTCAACAGCTCTCAGAAGAAGGGAACGACAAAGAGAGGGAGGAAAGGAATGATGGACAAATTAAGCAGAACTTGGATTCCAGACCAGGCTTCCCAACTAGAAATCCAGAGTACTTTCCACAAATCACTTTAATTTATCAAATTATTTATTTATTAAAACTTCCTAATTTTAGTAAGTCACTTATTAAGTCTGTACTGAATGCCTATGTCACTATGGATGGCAAGCCATAGAAATCCCTGCCCTCATGGAGCTTACTTAGAGCAGGGAGAGAGATTAACGAGCAATCAGTAAGTTGTAGAGTATGTTAGAACCTGGTAAGTGTTCCAGAAAATAAAATAGACCTGGGAAAGCAGCCAGGAGTGGAGGAGGAGAGGCCACATAAAATGTGAAATGAGGTCCTCGCTGTTTTTGAGCAAATGCCAGGGAGTCAACCAAGTGGTGGGGAGGAAGCCCTGCAGGTATTCGGGAGAACATTTCTGGCAGTGGGGGAGTAGCCAGTGCAAGGGCCCTGAGGTACGAGTGAGCCTGATGTGTTCCAGCACCAGCGAGGAAGCTAATGACTCAGGAGTGGCGTGACAGGGCAATAGAAATAAATGAAATGGGACATACTGGGTGGTAGAAGGCAAATGTGCAGAGCCTATAGACCAGAGTAAGAACTTTAGCATTTACTCTGAGAAAATACACAGCCACGAGTTTGAGCAGATGAGTGACATGACCCAGCACTACCAGTCCTAGCAGGATCATTCTAGCTGCTGTGTTAAAAATAGACTGGGGAGTGGGGGGAGGGTGGGCACAAGGCTATTGCTATAATCTGAGTGTATCAGTCAGGGTCCCAGCTGAAACACTGGCACACTAAAGTGGGTAATTTGAGGAACAGTTTAGCAAAGGGACTATTACCAAACAACGGGCAGGATGCCGGGAACCCGCAAGGAATGGAGCATTTACTGTTACCACCCCAAAGGCTGAAAAGGTGAGGGGAAAAGTGTCGTAAAAACCCAGAGAGAGTGAGTACCTGATGGAGTGGGCTGCTTAATGGAAGCCGAGCTGTTGGTTGAGGGACATAGCCAGGCTGCCGTGACCCTGCAGGTGCCTGTGGAATACGTGTGCCAACATTCTCTCTCCCTCTCATTCCTGGCTAGTGTTCCCCCACTGACCAAACCCTGTAGGGTCCACAGGGCAAGTGAGACCCTGATGGAGTCCAGGTGTTGGCCCCCAGGCCGAATCCAGCCCACTGCTTGTGTTTTGTTAAGAAAGTTTTATTGGAACAGAATCGTGCTCCTTCATTTTCTTATTATCTACAGCTGTTCCCACACCATAGCAGCACTGAGTATCTGCAACGGAGACCGTTTGGACTGCAAAGCCCTGAATATTTACTTTGCAGAAAAGGTTTGTTGATGCCTAATTGCCCACACCAGTTTGCCTCCAGAGGACGAGAAAGAAAGCCTGGTAGATGGTGGATCGGAGGGGGCGAATGGAAGCTCTCTAGCGCCTTGGGAATGAGGTAATGATGGCTGAGATGTGCTTTATGTCCCGGATGTGGTCTATCTTGGTAAATGTTTCAGGAGCAACTGAAGGGCACGTGCACTTTCCTATTGTTTGGCGGGGTAGTCTATAAATGTCAGCTATGTCAGGCTGATTGTTAGCAGAGAAGATAGTGAGGAATGACTGCATTCGGGAATTATTTTGAAGTTAGACCCCAAAGGACTACAAATGAGTTAGATGTGGAGTTTGAGAGAAAGTGAGGAGTCCTGGGTGCCTCCAAGGACGTCAGCCTAAGGAATGGGAAGGGGGGGTCCGAGAAGAAAAGAGATGATGAAGAGACAGGGGGTGCAGAGTGCAGTTGGAGATGTGTTTCGATGCCTGTTAGACATCCCAGAGGAGGCATCAGGTAGACAGTTTGATACACGAGTCTGCAGTTCAGGAGGGAGGTCAGTATTGGAGAAATAGAGTGGGGAGTCATCAGCATTACAGACATTTGAAGTCCTCTGAGACTTCATGAGACCGCCAAGGGAGTGAGTGTAGACAGAGGACAAGAGGTCTAAATACTGAACGCTGGGCCGTTTTAAGTGAGTCACACATAATTAATCCTCACAACTAATCTCATGATGTAACTCAGTGAGTAGCCCTGATTTATAGATAAGAAAACCAATGCCCAGAGGACAACCCAGTCAAATGTCACACTACTATAAGTACCTGTATGAGGATTTGAACTCGACTCTGAACTTCAGAGCCCATGCCTTTGCTATTCCAATGTGAGCCTGACTATGCTGTTGCCCTGTAAGCTTTTGTGTGTCACAGCCTCAGGTAGGACCCTCAGCCTGAAACCCAAAACTCTTGGGTTTTGTACCGCTCCGGTATATCCTTTTTGTGAGTCTCTCTAGGCTGCTGACAGAGGAACTGAGACGGCAAAAGGAAGCAGAGCTAACAACAAGAAAGAAGGGGAGGAGAAAAACAGGAAGCAAATATTTGGTTAATATAGGATGTTATCTAACTTAAAGTAATAATGCTAATTTTTCTAATATAACTATGAAAATATCTGTGAAGAGTAGTTCCAAATGTGTTTGCATGGTCACTGGATGGGTGAGTAGTTTCTTCACTAAGCTAATTCAAAAGCAAAATGAATTTTCATGTAAATGCAAATGTGTGTGTGTTTATGTACAAATGTGTGCATACACAAACATGCACACAAATGTCTATATATATATCCACACTAATACCCCACCCTAAAAGGCACCTAAGAATGGTAATAATCCTCTGTTATACATCAATAAAGTAGAATCTCAGTGGTTGAACTGGTAAGTTTTTTATGTTGTGACCTCAAAATCAATTTTAGTGCTGAACAATTTGGAGTTCTTGTACTATTTAAAAGTATGAGACCCCTCCATGACACCAGGGTGTGAGGCCAAGTATCTAACATTAATGAAGTGACAAATCAAGAAAACCAAAAGGCTTTTTTTCAAGAGCAGTCGAGACACATGATGTCTAACACCTAGTTTTACTGTAAGATACTGCGGTATGAAGAAAACAAGATGTCTAAACAGAAGGCTATCAATCAGGTACACATAAAACCATGGGGTAGCTCTGAACATAACTTTAAACTGCTTTAAAGGCGCCTATGAGAATCTGTAAGGAAGTCATTCTGCATTCATCAATGCTGATAAACTTCATCATCCACCTTCTTCTTAACAAAAAGCTTACATTGAAAGTTATTTTTAATGAAATATCAATTAAAAAAAAAAAAGAGCATGAAGCCCAAATGAACAGTAAGAATTTTATAGCGGTTCAGATGATCCTGTGTCATATTAAACATAAAATTTCATAATTACTTATGTTTCTGCCCTATCTAATCAATTTATACACAAGGTTTATAATTTATATATACAATATATTATATATTTCATATGTTATATATAAATATATTTATAATTTTTTATATTATATAAATTATTAAATAAATATTATAATATAATATTAAATAAGTCTATAAATATGATATATTTTTATATATTTGTTTAATATATAATTTATAGAATATATAGAATTAACATATACATAAAATAATACGTATTTATATATAATATATTATATGATATATATAGTTTGGTAACACTGTGGAAGAGTTGGCCTGGAGCTCCCTGGCCGGAGTGAATCAATTAAAGACCAGTCTCACACTATATTCGAGTTTCTGCAGGAAAACCCTGCTGACTGAGAGCCCCTCTGGCAGGAATGTAAATTGCTGCATTCAGGGTGCTTTGCACCGGTGTTCTCTCCATCAGCGTGGGCCTGTTGCAGTAAAAGAAAGTCAGCCAGCCCCCCTCGGCCACCTCGGCTGCAAAGACACATGAAGCCTTCCTCCTCCGGGTCATCAGTTCACACCCGCCAAGCCCGGGTCTGGCTCCCAGAGCCTGGGTTGGAGACAGTGACAGCTCTGCCCTCACCTGGGCCCCGCCAGCCTGCTGGCGCGGGGAGAAAAGTCAACACAACCGTTCCTGGGCCAGCTGCTTGGGCCGGTGGTGAAAAATGTTGAATAATCAAATTGCCCATTTCTGCTCAATTGCTCTAATTTATTATCCCGGGCATTCGGCATGCAAATGAAAACTACCCATCATCCCAGTCCATGTCACTCTACTTTATGATCTTATTAAAACCTCTGCGTTTCTTAGCCTGGTGACAACGAGTAGAGTTGGGGACAGCTGTCCTCATGCCTCCAGTGTGGTTCATACACCCGCCCTGTCATCGCTAACGGCTGAATGATTTAGGCCAAATGAGCCGCCTTGGAGTGATATTTTTATACCCGTGACAGGATTATATAACTTCGAGAAAGGCCATTAGCGAATACAAAGGAATAAGCAGGAGGGGGAAGCAGGTGACAAATGGGCAAGTAAATCTTTGGATTTGACTCTTCGTAATAAAATGCCCTTCACATTGAGATTTAATGAGCTGGTTATCTCGCCAAAAGGGAAGGGGGGATCTGTAGCCAGAGCTTCGCAGCTTTCCTCAAGATGGACCCAATTACAAAGGGGCGACGCCGCAGACGACGGATGCCCGGCGCTCGCTGGTGCATGGTGACACTGTAGCCCGAAAGCCGCCCCGTGGGAACAATTAGTGGCCCTCAGATCTCCTGACTGGGACTGGGAAGAGAACCCAGGAGTTCGTGTGCATGACCCAAATACGACACAGAGTTAATGAACTGTTAGCTATTTAGGCTTTTAGCGGTTTGTCAGTTCTTTGTAGCCACTTCATTGAGAATGGAAATAGCAGTGTTTTGTTAGCACCATATGGTGGGAACTATTTGACCGAGCGGTGGCCTAAAGCCATATCGCTGAGGGGCCAGAGGGGCTGGGAAGAGCCAAACCAAGATTCTCCGTCGCAATATTTCAGTTTCGTATTAACTATGAAAACATAGCACCTGAAAGCTTCCAGAAGAAAGGTATCACTACCATTTTCCACTCAAGAAATACATGCATTTGGTTGCCTCTTGGATGTGGTTTATTCGTAAGAGAAAAATAATATACTTAATAGTTGTGCGCACGTCTTATCACTTCTCAGAGTTCTCTGAGTTTTTTAGTTGTAAAGCAAACATTAGTCTTTGTTTTTTTTTTTTTTTTCTTAATGTTTATTTATTTATTTATTTATTTATTTTGAGAGAGAGAGAAAACACTAGCAGGGAGGGGCGGAGAGGGAGACAGAGGCTGAAGTGGGCTCTGTGCTGACCGCAGAGAGACCAGTATGGGCTCAAACACATGTACTATGAGATCATGACCTGAGCTGAAGTCCCATGCTCAACCCACTGAGCCACCCAGGTGCCCCTAGCCTTTGTTTCAGATGAGGCTCATATATAAAGCTGTGCCATTTTTATTATAGACAATATGCAGATAATATACATATATATTCATTTATGTGTCTATATGTATATGTTAACCATATAAAATTTCTTTTTTTAATTTTTTTCAGTGTTTTTATTTATTTTTGAGCAGAGAGAGACAGAGCATGAGCAGGGGAGGGGCAGAGAGAAGGGAAGACACAGAATCCGAAGCAGGTTCCAGGCTCCGAGCCGTCAGCACAGAGCCCGACGCGGGGCTCGAACTCACGGATTGTTAGATCATGACCTGAGCCAAAGTTGGATGCCCAACCGACTGAGCCACCCAGGTGCCCCAACCTTATAAAATTTCTTAATGCCCACCAAGCTCACCACCTTATGGGTCCTAAGTCAGATCCCTGTAATCATTAGACCCTACATCCATAATATTGATAATCTTCTGCTGAATAGCAGGAGTTCATTGTATTTCTCCAGGCATTCAAAGAGAGTTATGAAAAGGACATGGAAGTTTGTTTTACATTTAGTGGGGCCCCAGACTCTGCTCTTCTTGCCACCCCAGTATCTTCTAGTGCTTGCCCTAGTTGATATCACCTACCCCTGCTCAAAATGGATTGTGCTAATATTACTTTCTGTCCCTCAACCCCTGCTGCACATATACCCCTTATTCACTGGCTCTGGGCTTCTGAACTCACTTCCTCACTGTTTGGAATTCCCACCTTACCTCCAGATGCCTGATGTGCAGGTCTCTCGCTGTCTCTGTCTCTCTCTCTTGCTTGTAGGGAAATTCTTTCCCCCTTTACTTTTAGAATCATAAAATTTACTGAGGAGGTGGTGGGATGGTTATAGCCATAAGGCATATCCCAACACAGGCTCTTGCCACCACCTGCAAAAAATGCAGTCAGTACAAGTTTAGCACCCAGACCTCTCCTCCCAAGGGAGCTGTGTTCCCCGTAGGGTACTGGATTGAGATGCATTCAAACATAGCTTCAATGTACACAGAAATACCCTTCCCTCCACTTTATGCCATATTATTGGGCTGGACTCCTTCCCTCTTTATGCTGATATTTTTTCTCAAAGCCTGATATTTCCTCCCTGCAGTCCGGTTTCTATCAGGCTCTATTCAGTTCCTCACAAATATCTGTACTACTCTGAATCCCTGTAGTGGTCAGGGTTTACGTTCTTACCCATCGGTTGCCTCAATTCAAGGCAAATCATCGAATGTGGTTATTCTTAGGGGTGGGGATTAATAAAATGATTTCTTAAACTCACATTCCTGCATATGCTAGATTGAGCTGCGTTTAGCTGAAACTACTAACAGATGGGAGAAGGATGAGAAGAAAAGCAAATGAAAGAAACTGAGTAAATCTGGAGCTAGCTAGCCCTGACATTAACTGATGTAGCTGGACATTCACTAAATGATACATTAAGATCCAAGCTACACAAGGGGAAACGAATGTTAGCTGCATGCTGTTAAACCTCAACCTAATGATCGTGTTAATATTGCCCATGGAGAAATTGCATTCTCAAACTTGTCAAATGTAACCAAAAAATGTGAATAAGGAAAATACTGGTTTTCTATTCTATACATCACCTGCAGTTCAAACTGTTTAATCTGTCTGAAGGTATCTTTGTGGATGCCAGCAAAGCAAAACTGTTTTCATGTCAGACTCTTTTGGTTTTGTTATTCTACTCACTCACTATTGGAAACAACACTGCTGTAGAAGGAAAAAGACAGGATACAGCGGGAGTTCTTACTCAGCAGGCCAAAATCAAGCCCCATAGTCTATTTCATTCTTCTTTAGGTGGCTTTCTGCGTGTAGATGTGTGTGTGTGTGTGTGTGTGTGTGTGTGTGTGTGCACGCACACATGTGTGTGAGAGTGTGTGGGTATGCTAATCATCATTTCCATTCACCTTTGAAGAAAAATCTTCAAAGAGAGATTAGACTAATAGTTATGGCCTTTAAAGGCAAGGCCCATTTATTATACATTCCAAGGGATGATAGGGTATGTATGTTACTATCTCAAACCCAGCTAATGCTCTCTCCTTTGGTGGTTCAACAAACATAAAGAATCCTATGGCAGAGGTGGGCAGGGTAAATCTGTAAAACAAGAAAAACTTCTTTACTATTGCTGTCTTCCCTTTATTAGCCTTTCAATGCCACTCTCTGTTTCTCTCTGCCATAGGAAAAAATATATGCACTATCTGGTCACACTACCATATTGGTTACTCTGGTAATCAACCTCCTTCTAGTAAGAATATACATTTTCACAGAAGGGTATCAGGATAACCTAATAACTAAAAAGAAGGAAATAAATTGTTGAAAGTAAAATCCAAAATATCAATAAAGACAGTGGGGTAGATGTTTAAAGGGGGGTAGAGAAAGATATGCTGCCATTCCTCCAAATTCTACTATGTAGGCTATCTATTCCTCTCCCAACATTGATAAGCTACATGTAAAAAAACGGAAGTCATAGACTGTGAGTTTAGCTTTACTGACAGAAGTTTTCCAGTTTGTGTAGGAAGCTTAGAGAGAAGACACAGCATATATCCTAAAACTATACAAAAGAAAAAAATTGAGGCAAATGTTAACTCCAAGGAAAACAAATGGTACATGAAGACAATATATTACCCCACTTGGCTCAACTGTAAACACTGAATAGTTATTTAATAAGTATGTTGGGAGGATAGAGCAATAAAAGTTATGTGGAGGGGTGCCTGGGTGGCTCAGTTGGTTAAGCGTCCAACTTCTGCTTAGGTCATGATCTCATGGTTCATGAGTTCAAGCCCTGCGTCAGGCTCTGTGCTGACAGCTCAGAACCTGGAGCCTGCTTCGGATTCTGTGACTCCCTCTCTCTCTGCCCCTCCCCTGCTTGTACTCTGTCTCTCTTTCTCCCTCTCAAAAATAAATAAACATCAAAAAAAAATTTTTTAAGTTATGTGGAAGTTGTAGTGTAAGAGTTAAATCTTCATCTTTTATCAAGAAAAATTTTTAAATGTGAGTTGCCTGGGTGGCTTAGTTGGTTAAGCGTCCAACTTCAGCTCAGGTCATGATCTCGCAGTCTATGAGTTCAAGCCCAATGGCAGGGTCTGTGCTGACAGCTTGGAACCTGGAGCCTGCTCTGATTTTATGTCTCCCTCTTTCTCTGCCCCTCCCCTGCTCACACTCTGTCTCTCTCTCTCTCTCTCTCAAAAATAAATAAATGATAAAAAAATAGAAAAAAAAGAATAAATTAATGTCTAAATCTAAAAATCTAAGAAATAGCAATGTTACTTGAAAACATGGAAGTAGATAGAAGAAAATTAAAGAGTTAATAGCACCTACCTCTGTTGAATGAATGATTGGGAATGGGTACAGGGGGCTGCTAATTATCATTAGAATAAATATTGTAGATCATTTGATCTTTTTCAAGTAAGTACACGTATTTTGATAAAAATAAAAAACAAAAATGTTTTTTAAAAGCCCCAAGACAGGGAAATCAAGAGTTCCCATTTTACAAGATATGTTGTAGTTCCAGGAATCCAGAGCAATAGAAGAAAGGGACTATATTTTCCTTGTCTGTCCCTCTTTAAGAATGAGGAAACTTCTCCCCCAAAATCTCCCAGCAAGATCTCACCTCATATCACAGTATCTGGAGCTGGTTAGATACCCATCCTTAAACCAACTGCTGACAAAGAAATGAGATACTGTAACTTGACAAATCAGAAATTAACCCTGAGTCATATAATGAGTGGAGGAAGAACACCCAAACACAACAGATGCTCTACCAGTAAGGAAGATCAGACTGGGTTGGTTGGGTGGTCAACCAAAAGTGTCTGTTGTCACACAAAACAATTTTTGTAAGACCCATCCTCTATTGCTTTGCCTTTTGTTTTTGTTTTAAATCAGTGGAGGAATAATAAAAGGCTATAGGAATAAGACATATTTGGGATCTTATAAATGTGAACAAATCAGGACTTGATGTTTATGGGAGTTAGGTTTATGTACATGATGAAGTAAAAGTGTCACATACATAATACTGATGCACCTACATCTGTAACTACGTGTTACTGACTTTTATCTAGTTTTTACGAAAGGATCTGCTTTTATTCCTCATTATGGATTGGTTCTTAGTATTGAGTTAAACAGTCACAGGAGTCTGACAACAAGTAATCTTAGTTCACCAACAGCTTGAAGTATGTAAAGAACTTTAAACTATACATCTGTGATATGTACCAAGAGGGGGGCTTGACTCTAACAAACCACACACTTCCAGATAGTGCTTTGCTCTAAATCATATTTCCTAAAGGACTAGGCCTGTCCAATATAGTTGTGTAATGTATTGCATGGCTTATGGACATCTTATAAGCTTAGTCAATGCAGTCTATAACTCATGCAGGTGTGCTCATTATCTCATGTGAGATACTTAAATACAACCAGTTAGTATTAACTTGAAGGTATGCTTAACAGTTACCTGATACAAGGTAGATATTTGGTAACAGGCTCAAGTTTGGGCAGCTCCAATCTTGGAAGATCAAGACATATCCCTATACCTTGACTCTGTAAATTAATAGCTATTGATTGAGTAAATTAGATACTTTAATCTCCAGTTTTTTCATTTTTAAAATGAGAAAAGAAATGATAATAGCCCCAAATGTACAGAACTATTGTGATGATTAAATTATATAATTAATGTATCATAATTTTTAGCACACAATGATTATCAAATAAATGCTTACCATGTATTATATGAGTCTTACTTCAGTGTTGCTTTCAAGATTAGGTGAAATAAAGCACACACAGCGTTCAAGAAACTGCAGGGAAAGAGCAGCAGTACCACTGCTGAACTAACTAGGGGGGCTACATTAACAACTGTTATGATGTGAATGACTCAGCCTGGAGTTGGGCAACCCAGTGTCCCCACATGGGAATGTCCAATGCCTGCTAGATATTATTATCATTAATAATAATTCCTGATCCTTCTTCTCTGAGGCCAAATGAGTGATCTGCCCCTACTCTTTATGCATAGAGTGTTTGGGCTACATATTGCTATTAACTTTTTCAAGAAGGCTCTGAGATTTTTCCAGTTTTATTAAGATATAATGGACATATAGCACTATATAAGTTTAAGGTGTACAATAGAAAGATTTTATATATATACACACACATAATAGCAAATATATACATATATATTTATACATATATACATCTATATATACATATAGCAAAATGATTACTATAATAAGTTTAGTTAAGATCCACATGTCACATAGTTACAATTTTTTTCTTGTGATGAGAACTTAAGAAAATGTGGTGTATGTACACACACACACACACACGCACACACACAGGAATACTGTACTATTCAGCCATTAAAAGAAGGAATCCTACCATTTGTGACAATATGGATAGACCATGAAAGGCATTAAGCTAAGTGAAACAAGTCAGATGGAGAAAGACAGATATTGTTTCACTTCACTTATATGGGAAATCTAAAAATTCCAAACCCAGAAACATCTTAGATTTGTGGTTACCAGAGGTAGGGGGCATGGGTGGAGGATGGGAAAATTGGGGGAAGGTGGTCAAAAGTTACAAACTTTCAATTATAATATACATAAAATTCTGAGGATATAATATATAATATGATGTTCATTTGAAATAATTTCTTCTTAGAATGGAGAGAAATGTACATGATAGAATTTGCTCCTGAGGCTGCTAGTCTAGTGACAACTAAAGAGATAGCATGACAGGCTCCTGGCAGGGTCATGTGTGCCTAGGCTCCCAGCACATCCCAGCACTTGTGGGTTTCCATGGCCCTGGGCTGATCCTGTGGCCCCAGGATCCTAACAAACTCCTACAAATCTAAGGTCCAAATGGTCACCTAAAAAACCCAGGACCCTGGTCAGGTTCAGCATGAGGATGGTTATCATGGACCCATGATTTTGACCCACCCCAGCACCTGGCCACCCCAACATCAGAATGGCCCTCTTAGATCCAACATCAATCTGGCCCCCAAACCTCAGGTAATAGGCTAGCTAGGCAGGTCCCCAAAGGCCCCACCTTCCAGGTTGACTTCTGTGAAGCCAGACTCCTTGCCCATTCCCCTACTGAACCAGTTTCTGCAGACCCAGATACCAGGTTCACCCCAGTAGTCCCCAGTTTCTGGCTGGCCCTGGAGAACCCAGCATCCAGATCCCCCCAGACAGACCCAGATCCCAGGCCCACCACCACAGACTCAAGCACCAGGTCTGCCTCATTGAATACAGGGTTCAAGGCTGCCCCAACAGACCCAGGCACCAGGCTAGTTCCACATACTCATATACCAGGACTTCCCAGCTTTTGACCCAGGCAACAGATCTACTTGCTAAACCTTCCCACAGACACCTCCAGATGGCCCAAACAGAATCTCTGGCTGGGCTGAGTGGTGAAAGGCTTTCTCTGCTGAAGCCAGTGTGTAAAGACTGGAAAGGGTGCCGATTTCCTCAAATGTGCAGACACCAACTAAGACCACAAGGATCATGAATAATCAAGGAAACACGACACCACCAAAGGAAACTAATAAAACTCCCATGACTGAAACTAAAAGAACAAAGAACTATGTCTAAGGAAGAATTCAGGATAATCCTGTTAAAGAAATTCAATGAAGTACAAGAAAATACAAATGAACAACGAAAGGAAATTACGAAAGATTGCATAAACAAAATGAGAAATTCAACAAAGGAGTAGAAACTCTTAAAAATTAAATCCAGAAATCCTAGATTTGAAGAACACAATGACTGAACTGAAGAATTCAATAAATCCTTCAACAACAGACTTTATGAGGGTGAGAAACTATTAGTGAACTATAATAGTTTATAGTTTATATATAGTTTATAGACCTATAGAATTTATAGGTCACTTGATATCATCCAGAGGAGCAAAAAGAAGAAAAAATGAAAAAGGTTGAAGAAAGACTATGTGAATTATAGGATATGAGTAAAAGAAACAATCTATGAATTATTGTGATCCCAGAAAGAAAGGAGAGGGAGAGAGGTGAGAAAAAACTTATTTAAAGAAACAATAGCTAAGAACTCCCCAAATCTGAGAAGAGGTTTGGACATCCAATTCATGATTTTAACAGATCACCTCACAATTCAACCCAAAACTATTTTCCCCAAGATACATTATAACAGTCTAAAATCAAAGAAAAAAAGAGAATTTTTAAAGTAACAAGAGGAAAAATGTTTTCTCATATCTTAAGGAAATCCCTATTGAACTATCAGTAGATTTCTCAGCAGAAACCTTGCAGTCCAGGAGAAAGTGGGATGATACATTCAAAATGCTGAAAGAAAAAAACCAAAATCCATCAACCAAGAAAACTTTATCTGGCAAAGTTATCTTTCAGGAATAAAGGAGAGATTGAAACTTTCTGAAAGAAAAAAAGCTGAGGGATTTCATCATCACTACACCTGCCTTATAAGAAATACTGTAAGGAGTTCTTCAAGCTAAAATGAAAGGATGCTAATTAGTAGCATGTAGAAAAATATACAATACACTAATAAAACTAAATATATAGTCAGATTCAGAATATTCTAACACTGTAGTGTTAATCTAATACTAACGTGTTAATCACTTAACTCTAGTATAAAGATCTAAAATCAAAAGTATTGGAACACCTGGGTGGCTCAGTCATTAAGCATCCAACTCTTTTTTTTTTTTTTTTTTTTAACATTTATTTATTTTTGAGACAGAGAGAGACAGAGCATGAACAGGGGACGATCAGAGAGAGGGAGACACAGAATCTGAAACAGGCTCCAGGCTCAGAGCTGTCAGCACAGAGCCCGACGCGGGGCTCGAACTCACAGCCCTCATGGACCGCGAGATCATGACCTGAGCTGAAGTCGGCCGCTTAACCGACTGAGCCACCCAGGCGCCCCATAAGCATCCAACTCTTGATTTCAGCTCAGGTCATGATCTCATAGTTTGGGGGTTTGAACCCTGCATCAGGCTCTGCACTGAGAGTGTGGAGCCTGCTTGGGATTCTCTCTCTCTCCCACTCTCTCTGCTCCTCTGCCACATTCATGTGCACATACACTATCTCTCTCTCTCCAAATAAATAAACTTTAAAAAATAAAAACAAAAATAAAAAGCACGAGTATTAATAATAGGGGCACCTGGGTGGCTCAGTAAGTTAAGTGTCTGACTTCAGCTCAGGCCATGACCTCTTGGCTTTTGAGTGCCAGCCCTGAATCCAGCTCACTGCTGTCAGTGCAGAGCCGTGTCTTCAGATCCTCTGTCTCCCTCTCTTTCTGCCCCTCCCCCACTAGCATGCATGCGCTCTCTCTCTCTCTCTCTCTCTCTCAAAAATAAACATTTTTTAAAAAGTACTAACTATAGCTATAATAATTTGTTAATGGATACACATTATAAAAAGAGCTGGGTTATGTCATCAAAAATGTAAAATATGGAGGAGTGGATTATAATATAAAGTTGGTGTTTTATATGCAATCAAGGTTAAATGGTTAGCAGTGTAAATGAGTAAAAAAGGAACAAGAGAACTAGACAACAGCCAGAACACAATAAGAAGGCAATACTAAGTCCTTACCTATCAGTAATTACTGTAAATGTAAGTGGATCGAATTTTCCAGTCAGAAAACATTATAGTGGCTGGATGGCTAAAAAAACAAGACCCAACTATATGCTACCTACAATTGACTCACTTCAGGTTTAAGAACACACATAGGCTCCTAGAATCATACAACCTACAAAAACTGAATCATAAGGAAATAGAAAATTTCAATAGACCAATAATGAGTAGGGAGATTTAAACTGTAATCCAGAACTTTCCAACAAAGAAAAGGCCTGGATCAAATGGTTTACTGGCAAAGTCTACCAATTTTTTGCAGAATTGATAAAACTTTTCAACTCTTCCAAAAGATTGAAGAGAAGGTAATACTTCAAAGTTCATTTTCCCCCCCAAAGTTATCCTTTTTCCATTTGCTAACAAGAATAATACTCAGTAGCAACAAAGTCAGATCCATTATCTAAATTTCAGGAAAAATTGTAACTGCTATTCAAGATTTAATACTTCAAAACAAAGGTCAGTGTTCTGAAAATTAAGCTTTGGTATTTCTACAGGGAAAATTTTATTTCTCTGCTATTTTTCTATTGAAGTATACTTGACACACCATGTTACATTAATTTCAGCTGTACAACATTGTGATTGGACAACTCTATGCATTGCGTGATGGTCACCGTAAGTGCAGCCACTATGTGTCACCATACAACACTATTGCAATACCATTGACTATATTCTCTAGTATATATAATGGGAAAACATATTTATAAGCCATCTATCTGATAAGGAATTAATATTCAAAATAAGGAACTCATACAACTCAATAGCAATGATGATGATGATGATGTCGATAATATGTTTAAAACATGGACAGAAGACTTGTACAGACATTTTTCCAGAGAAGACATACACATGGCCAACAGACACATGAGAAAAATGCTCACCATCATTTATCATCATGGAAATACAAATCAAATCACATGAGATATCACCTCACATGTGTTATAATGGCCATCATCAAAATTACAAGAGGTAACAAGTATTGTCAAGGATGCGGAGGAAAGGGAACTCTGATGCTATGGAGGAAAGGGAACCCTTATTCCTACTGTTGGTAGGAATATAATTAGTGCAACCACTGTGGAAAATAGTGTGGAGATCACTCAAGAAATTAGGGGTGCCTGGCTGGCTCAGTCAGTGGAAACTGCCATTCTTGATCTCAGTGTTGTAAGTCCAAGCCCCATGCTGGGTGTGGAGATCACTTAAAAACAAAATCTTTTTAAAAATTAAAAATAGAATTACCATCAGATTCAGCCTCCTATTCCTGGTTGTATCCTAAGGAAATGAAATCACTACCTTGGAAATATATCTGCATTCCTATGTTCATTGCAGCATCATATATATGTGTTCATCATCAGATGGATGAATAAAGAAAATGTGATTATATATATTAGGCAACTATAAGAAGGAAATCCTGCCTTTTGTGACAATGTGGATGGACCCCGATAGCATATGCCAAGAGAAATAAGTTCTACATAGAAAGACAAAGACTGTAAGTTCTCACTTTCATGTAGACTCTAGAAAACCTAAACTGATAGAAATAGTAGAATGGTGGTTGCCAGGGGCTGGGGTGGAGAAATGGTAAGGTACTGGGCAAAGGATACAAATTCTAGTAAAAAATGGATAAGTTCTGGGGATCTAATTTACAGCATGCTGAACATAATTAACAGTACTGTATTATATACCTGAAAGTTGTCGAGAGAAATCTTAAATATTATCACCATACACACATGAACACACGCACAAACATAATTATATAGTATCAAGGTGTTAACTAACCATATTGTGATAATCATTTCCCAATATATATGTGTGTCAAATCATCAAGTTGTACATGTTAAACTTATCTAAGTTATGTGTTAATATTATCTCAATAATGCTGGGAAAAAAGCAATAATGCACATTTATTGAAAAAAATTAGAGAATCTTGAAGAGTATCAGGAAGTATATTAAAAGCACTAAAAATCCCACTACCCAGAGGTGACCCCATTAATGGTATTAACATATAGAGGAATTTCCTTTCTGGTCATTTAACCCTCGGGTATAGGGTAAAACTGGAATAATAATTGGTAAGCTGTTTTTGTTTTTTCCTTAACATCATTAATATTTTTCAAGTCATTCCAGTCTGTGACAACATAGTTTAAAGAGAGCGAGAACCTGATGGAATGAATTGTCCCAATATAAAACTTTAAATGGAGGACAGCCAAGAAATTCACCTCATTGTACTCCACCTCATTCAGTATCAATATTAATAGCAAAAACAATGTGGGCAATGCCCTACTTATCAGGAAATCAGAATTCAGGCATCATCAACCATCTGTAACAGAAGAATGACATTTTTTTTAGTAGAGAGGAATCTAAGCACAATATACTCTGTAAATGATTCTGTTCTATGAGGTCTATAGGAATGCTCCTTTCATTATCAGATATACTGCATCCCTTTTAACAAACAGAAATGATCTTCTGTGTATATTATATGGCTGTGTTAATGTCTTTGATCCTCTCTTGAATGTTCTTTCCCTCCTAGTTGTCTATTATGCAATGATAATGGTGATACCAATGATGTATCTAAATGTTTCAATAGCTTTTGATATGTCGCAGGCATTTCATAAAGTTTAATTGTTTTTTATACACCATCATAGTACTTCCAGCTGTGTTCAGCAGCTCATGTATTCTCAGGTCACCTTTGCATATACTGTTAATAATAAGTCCTTAAAGCAGTCCACAGGCAAGGTAGGATTCTTGGCAGTCCATGTATGCTGATGGAGAAGTTGAGGCACTAGAAACTTTAGATTTTACAAGATTATGTGGGTGTTGGGGTACCTACCTGGCTGTGACAGGAATCCAGGTTCTTTGGCCTCTAGCTACAGGATCCTGCTTGGAACAAGTGTGGTCTCTGCATACAATGGAAGATCTAGAACAAATTCTTTATAGTCATAGCCCTAATTTGACCCCCAAATGCTATTTAATTCTATATTATTAAGGACAGAATTCTGTTAGAAAGCTCTGCCTTTACATCATAGATGGAATATGATCTTTCCATTATACTTAGGGAGCCAGCAAGCAGGGAAAGATAAACACAATCTAATTCCTGGACCTAATAATAACAACCACTAACAGTTATGGAACACTGCTACATGCCAAGTCACTGTGCTAGTGACTTTCTTATACATTCTCTTATTCAGTCTTCAAATAAAACAAAACCTCACTGAAGTATCTACTATTATTTTCCCCAAATTACAGAAGAGACATATGACTTTTAGAAAGGTTGAGTAACTTACCCAAGGTCACACAACTAGTAAATGGGATGAAATGGGAACTCAGATCCAGGTTTTTCCAATTCCAAACCTCAGGATCTTTGAACACTAATTTCTAGTTCTCCCTACCTATTTCCATGAACAGCCTCTCCACTAAAGATGCTATTTAGTCTAAAATTCTCTGTTAAACGTTCTGAGCTTAGTCTTGATTCTCTGCTCGGTTGAGGCAATCATCTAATCTTCATGGGCTTGGCTCTACAAAACCCAAAGAAAACACAGTTAAGATGTTTTCAGGAGACCAGCTACCTCCAAACTCACTCTCTAGAGTTTCAGTACTCCTTCATTTACATTCTTTACTCTGGACTGATCTAGTCCTGTTAAGTGGTTACTGAGATAAAATGGGAACCTGCTTACTTTACTCCTTGTGATATTATACTTTATAATAAGTATATATTTGATCTTTGTTCCCATTTCTGGCATAGGGCTCCTAAAACCTTTGGAATTTCCAGTGACGAGAGTGGTACAGGTGTCTTTTGTTACATTAATGAGGAAACTATTGGAAAGCACCTGAGGGTGGGGCTGCCAGTAAAGCCAAACAGGTGATTAAAGGGTTGGAACTTTCAGTCCCACCTCTGACCTCAGGGGAGGGGAGAGGGGCTTGAGGTGGAGTTCAATCACCAATGATTTGACCTGCCAAGACCCTGTAATGGAAGCTTCCATAAACCCAACACGACGGGGGTCGGAGAGCTTTTGTGTTGATGAAGATATGGCGGCTGGAGAAGAGTGGCTGCCTGAATCATGGTAGCTTACCCTATGCATTTTTCCATCTGGCTGTTTCTTTTTCTTTCTTTCTTTCTTTTTTGTTTTGTTTTTTGTTTTGTTTTGTTTTGTTTTTTTTTTTTTTTTACTGTCCACAATATTTGTTAGTTTATTTATCAAGAGAAACTACTCCATAACCCAGGATTCATGTTTCATTGTTCAGGAACACAGGTCAGTAACAAACTTCCATGGAACTCAAACCAAAGAAATCCCTTATATTCCAAAATCACTTTGCACTCTGAAAGATACCAGCCTTCTTCATCTTCTCAAAATCTTTCATGGAATCATAATTTCTGTAGAAATCTGCATATGCCTTCTTTCCTGGTTTGGCCACAGCAAACTTCAAGAAAGCTGCAACCCCAAGGGACACAGCAAATGCTCCAACAATATGAAATCGCAGACGCTTAGCCAGAAGGCCTCATCTCTGAGATTTCATCAGAGCACTGAAGTCTCCTCAACACCAACTTCAAAAGCAATGTCCATCCTAACTGATACCCCATCTGGCTATTTCTGAAGAAAGCAGCAAGCTAGTAAGTAAAATGTTTCTCTGAGTTCTGAGAGCTGTTCTAGCAAAGTAACTAAACCCAAGGAGGGGCTGTGGGATCCTCCTATCTATAGTCAGTGGGTCAGAAGCACAGGTGACAATTTCAGTTTGTAGTTGATATCTATAGAGGGGGGCCACAGCCCTTTGGGACTGAGCCCTCAACTTTTTGGGTCTGATGGTATCTCTTGATAATGTCATAACTGAGTTATATTGTATGATACCCAGCAGCATTGGAGGGTTGTTTGGTGGCGTGGGGGGTGGGGGTGAAGAATTATACATTGAACTTGGTGTCAGAATTGAATATCTCTCCTTGCTGGGCATTTTGTGTATTTTGTATCTTGCATATTTTGAGTATTATTTATATTGCTGGCTTAGTGTTGGGCTCCTTCTCTGTCACTCTTGCTTAGGTGATTTGTATTACTGGATTTTGCCTATGACACTGCAGACAGTATTAAATACTTTAAAAATACTTTCTTTCCCTGCTTCCCACGCCCCCGCCCAGCTTCCTTTGGCCTTTTACATTTAATAATTAAAGCAATAATCGTCATCCTGTCATAAGAATTTCCAGGGATGAGAGGCTCACATTTAAAGAAACTCCATGTATACAATTTTCCCTTTAAGGTAGGAGTTGTAGTCTGAATCTTATTAACATTTAATGCCTCTGATCTTAAAGCAGATCAGAAAACTTAAATAAGCTCAGAAGGGTCATGGCTAAATTAGATTATTAACCTTACCTGGGCAAAGACAGGGATGAAGGTCCTTACCCTGAGAGGCTGTTTGAGGAACAGTGGAGTTGAGAGAGGTCAATATAAAACTAGAACAACAATAAAGTCCAGGCAAGTGTTCATACAGCCAAGATCTATTCACCCAGAAGTAAGAAGAGAAAGGATGCCTCTTTCCAGAGACATTTCTTTCCAGCCATTAGGGAAGTTATATGAAGCCATTTTTATCACTTGACTAATTCTTGCCAATATCTTGTAAGATATTTTTGCAAATATCATAAAATTGGATGTGACAGAAAGCAGACTCTGAATCTCTATTATGGATAGTTTAGTATCAGATTAGTAGAAATTAACTTTTTTTTCCTATTTAGCAGCAATCCTTTCTTAATTAAGTATATAGACGGCTTAACCAACCAACATACAGAATCCGAGAACAACTGGACTGAAATAGTTAAGAGAAAGATCCATCTTTCCCCTCTTTACTCAGTTTTTCTGATTGATCTGAATTTAGAATGGCCCATGATTTTAGGTCTGTAGGTCTCCATGATTTCTTCTAGCTATCTGCAAAGTGAACAGTGGGAATTTAGGGAATGTCCTAATGGTCCACTGGCATCTGTCAGTCTTAAAGATCTAGTTTCTACAGAATATTTCCCAAAAGGCCCTCGGGGGAGCAGTGGCACAGGTTGCTGATGGAAATACCTTGGCTGCAGAAAAGCTAAACTCCCAACTTGTTGTTAGTTTCCCCCATTTTGTTTAAAATGAATGGCCAATCACTTTCAAATGCATTTTTCACTTCCTGATCCCCAACTTTATGCTAGACGAAACGTTCAATGATGTGTTCAAGACAGTATTTGCAGTCAGCAATAATTTTACTAGGAAAATGACTTTAATATAAAAAACCACTGTTGCAACAAAGGAAATTTAAAAGTAAGACAACACTGAAAAATGTTTTTTACCATGTGGGTATTAGGTAACTGATGCTGGCATAGTCTCCCAAAGAAAAAGTTAAAGGACTGGAAGGGAACTAAAGCCAGAATTTAGAGCAAATTCATAAAAAGCAAACGTGATACACTCTGACCACTTTCCTCTTGCTCCCCTCCACCCACCCCCCAACCCTAAACACAGTGTGATTGCTTCCAACTTAAGTTTCTAAAGTATAAATAATTCAAACCTTGTCCAGTCACCAGCCCAAAACCCTACCCATTTCCCAAAGTTTCACTGAAGGCCATTTTCCCTATGAACCCTCTTGCCCCTAATTCCCTTGTTCTGAGTCCTGTATTCTCCACCTTTGCCTTTAGTTTTGGTTACTTATTATTCATCCTAAGAGTTTCCAAATCTTGCCTTTACATTTCACAGATGCCAGTCATGAATCCCCAACAAACGACCTACCTCTTGAGAGCGAGAACCATATCTTACACTTCCTTTGTATTTCACAAAGAACCTAGCCCAATGGGAAGGATATAGTCGATTTTTGTTGAATGATCTAATTCCTTGTATAGCTCATGTTTCCTGATCAAACTATGCTGAGCATTCACTTTCTAGGGCTTGAAATACTTTTTTTTCTTTTTAATTTGGCACAGAGAGATGTTTGATGTCTGATGAGAGATTTGGTTGTTTGTGTTTCTGGTAGGCAATTTATCTTTCTTGCTGCCACTGTAGCACTGACCTGTCTCAGCTCCCACAGCCTGAAGTGATGTTACATCATTGATCTGACTTGGATTGAATCTTCTATGTGTCAGAAAAGACATCTACTCGTGGTATATTTTTAATCAGGTTTAATACACATAACAACCCCTAAGAACACCATGTGGCCTGAGGATAATTATAATTTTAATTGCATCTGTAAAAGTGTGCTTGGTACTGAAGGTGGTGAGGGAACTGTAAAACTTCACAGAAACAACAATCACAGGGTTAACCAGTGGCCTCCTGCTGGTTTCTGCTCCACTCAGTTGTGGTTTTTTAAGTGCATTGACATGATTGATAAAGTTTCTTTTTTTAATCCGTCCTGCAGTTTAAAGTGAACAAATGCATGTTGGGGGCATTCCACTTCATGTAGGCACTTCTTCTTTCCTTCGACCGTGAATTGCCTTTGCCATGGAAATCCTTCTGTTTTTATGAAAATACCCCCATTGTCTAGTTGCATAGTAGTTTGTTTCTGCCTTTATTACAGTAAAATACACATAAAAATTTTAAACCGTTAAATGGTACCTCTAAGCTTACCCTGAAAATTAGCAGTTTTCTCCTCTATGCCATTCACTCCTAATTCTTGCTCTCCTGAGGAAACCTCTTTCAATTTGTGGCTACTCTTTCACACTTACTTCTGTATTTGTAAATACTATTCCTGTACTACTTTCTTGAATTTTCTTTAAGCTTTATATATTCTCCATAAAATACCAATTAGCGAGGATGAGAACCTAATTTTCTTAAGTACTTAGCATGCCCACTCACATACATACATACACAAAGTCACACAACACAACTACATTCACTCATAAATATCTCTCAATCTAGTTATTCTCTTCTTCTGATGAAGTTCTAGCTCATTTCTTGTTAAATTACTATTATGTGTTTATATTGTCAAGACTAGGAAATAGTCATTCACGGCTGATCCATGCAGTACATTACAATCACATTTTCTGGTAAAATGTTAGGTCCTTCCTGGTGGCCCTCATGATATTTTATTTATTTATTTATTCATTCATTTATTCATTTGTTTATTTATGAGAGAATGAGTCGGGGAAGGACAGAGAAAGAGGGGGATAGATGATCTGAAGCAGGTTCCATGCTGACAGCAGAAGGCAGATGGGGGGCTCGAATTCACCAACCGCAAGATCATGACCTGAGACAAAGTCAGATGCTTAACCCACTGAGCCACCCAGGAACCCCATGATCACGTTTTAATTTTGCTTAGTGATCTCTGTATAACTCATAAATCTATCTCCAGAGCCTCTAACAGTTTTGAAGATATCACCTGAATATATTCAAACATATCAGGTGTTCTGTTTTATTTTCTTGCTGGAGATCTTGCTCACAGAACCCAGATACTTTCTGCTCCAATTTGGATTGGTTACCCTCTAAGCTTGAAGCACAGCAGCCATCTCAGAACCCATCATCCTGGGAATCCCTTTTGCTTCTCTTTTGTTTTGCATCTCCATTTTCTGGGTTCCAGATTTTTCTCTTCCGAGTTTTCTCCCTCGTTTTCATGTGTGGATCTTCCCGGAGTTCCCTAAGAAAAGAAAATGTTGAGACCTTTCCTGTCTGAAAAGGCCTTTTGTTGTGTGTCCCCCTAACTTAGTGATAGCTTGGTTAGGTATAGAATTCCAGATTGCAAATCATTTCCCTTTGAATAGAGAAGACCAATGATAACCTTCTTCATGTTCTTTTGTGTTTTTTACTCTAGTAACATTTAAGAACTTCTGTTAGGGGTGTTGTGAAATTTTAAAGTAACATGTCTTATTGTGGATCTTTTATTTTCTTTCATTCTGTATTTCACAAGCATTCTCAATGTATGTCATGCCCTGTCATTTGAGTTTTGTCTGTTTTGTTTTTTGGGGGACAATGTCTTTTAAATGTTAGAAGTATTTAACATTCTTTTTAAATGTTCAATGTTTCTTGAATTGCCATTATATGAATACTAGTTTCCAAATTTAATTACTTAATTTACTTATGTTTTCTTGTCTAATTTTCATGTCTTTTGTTCTAAGTTTAGGAGTTTTCCTCAACCATTAGGTTGAAACCACAAATATTTCTAATGAATTATTTATTTATTTTGAAAAAGAGAGACAGGATGCTTGAGCAGGGGAGGGGCAGAGAAAGGCGGGGGGGGGGGGGGGGAGAGAATCCCAAGCAGGCTCTGCACTGTCAGCATGGAGCCTGATGTGGGGCTTGATTCCATGAACCGTGAGATCGTGACCTGAGCTGAAATCCAGAGTCAGATGCTTAGCCAACTGAGCTATCCAGGCACCCCTCTGTGGAATTATTTTACAATTTTGTTGTCCTATTTTTGGTTCTCCAAGCTCTTTTTAGTTTTCTGATACTTTTATAAATATGTTATTTTCATGTTCTATACTTGTATATCTTATCCCTCTAAGAATAGTAACCACAGATATTTTTAAGTATTTTTTTGTTGTTTTGTATTTGATTTTTATTTTAATCTTCTATCGTCTTTACTTTCCTCAGTTATTTTATTCTCTTTCTATTTTGATATCCTTTTGCCTTCTTGAGGCTCTCCTCAAATGTCTGGTCGTCATTGGCCTTCTATTCATATTTTAAAATGAAGAACATAAGCAGACCCCTATTCAAAAAGTCTGTGGCTGGGCAGGGCTTGTCAACTGATAAGCTTCATGGTTGGGTAATTAGGTTGACCCTGCCTGTCTTGTTTGAGGACCTCCAAACAGCAGTATCCAATGTTCTCTCTCAGGGGTGTTTATTTCCTCACAGAAGAATCCACCAGTTTCCTGCATGAGTGGTACAAGCATTGTCTGAGACAAGAGGTGTGGGAAGGGTGTACCATGGTCTCACTGTTCAATGTATCCCTTGTCACTCTCATGGTCCTAAGGATGGCACACATTCCTTTCTGTAGCTGTACCTGAACTCTTTTCTCTACAGCTTCTTTCTTTCAGCTTCTACAAACTAAACAACTCCACAGTTGTTTAGTGAACTCTTTTCTCTACAGCTTCTTTCTTTCAGCTTCTACAAACTAAACAACTCCACACAGGGCAGCCACCTGGTGTGATGGGGGAAGGATCTGGGAGTCTCTCTGCAATTGTTAAAGCCTATTTCACAGGATTATTGAAAATGAATCCTGCTTGCTGAGTGACTCTGCTTCCCCCCACCCCCTTCACCATTTGGTTGCTACTTATCCCCACTTAGAACAGCACTGGGCACATATGAGGCCCTCAATAAATATTTGTGGAACTAATGAATGATTTATAATTTGGCTGATTGCTAAGCATAGTGAATGCTTTACTGTAGACTCCTACCCTGCAGGTCTGGGGTTCAGCCTACTCAGATAAGCTACTTCAATTACACTCCTGTACCCAGATTAATTTTCCCTACTGCTATTTGATTCTTTTCCATTCATCCTGTCTTTGTGGGCTTATGGACTGTGTATTTTTTTTTTTTTAGCCATTTTCATCCCTTTGTGCCATTTTTGTAGGCAGCAGAGATGGAAGAGATGAAGACTTAATGTGTCACAGAGCTCCATGAAAGATTTTCTGCTCGAATTTTGTTGTAATTACATATATTTTAAATGAAAATTTTCATGCATCAAGAAAGTATAGGAAGTATAAAAAACAAAATAACATATGTATCCACACCTGCTTCAAAAAAGGCTTTTCATTTTAGTCCTCTTTGCTTCAAATTCATCTTTGTCTTAGTCTCTATCCCTGCTCCTGTCATGCTCTGTCACTCGTGTGCTCACTCTATCTTCTCCCATTTTTAAAGAACCAAAATATTTCAGAGATGTATGAGTAAAGCTTCTCTTAACTTTCTGCAATTTGTTTCTTTCCCTTCACTCCTCAGAGGTAGCTACTTCATTTGATATATTTTATTCCCATCCATGTGGATATCTTAACATCCACGTATGTAGCCCTAAGTAATTTATAGTTTTATTTTACGTGTTTGAAATTCTATGTAAATAGTGTCCTATTATACATTATACATATTCATGATGTATACATGTGGATGCATTCACTTAACAGCTGTCAGGCATTCCAAGCATATATTCTACATCTTTTACTTCTATTTTAGATTAAAATGTGTCATGGGACACAAATTGTGTCCATAAAGTTCACTGCACACTACCACTACAAAGAAGCAGCATAGTTTTATTTTAATGTTTTTAAGTGTATTTATTTGGTGAGAGTGAAGCAAGAGTGGGGGAGGGGCAGAGAGAGAGGGCAAGAGAGAGAATCCCAAGCAGGTTCCATGCCATGAGCACAGAGTCCGACGTGGAGCTTGAACTCGGAAACCGTGAGATCATGACCTGAGCCAAAACCAGGAGTTGGACCTCAATTGACTGAGCCACCCAGGTGCCCCAAGCAGCATAAATTTTAAAAACCTGGATTCAAATCTAGAATCTCTCATTTGCTAGCTCTGTAATTTAGGGCAAGTTACTTAACCTCTCAGGCCTTGATATCATTTGTAAAATTTAAATACCAGTAGTACACACCGTATTGTCGTATTAAGTATGTAGCTTTCCGGAGAGTACATGACAATAGTAAACCATCCAATAATGCTGTTGCTATTATTACATAATGGCAACAATTCACTGACTCAGGATCTTTGAACTGGAAGTAAAAAAAAAAAAAGTTCTCCCTGGTAGTTTCTTCAGAACTGGTTGTGGTTCTACCGCTTGGGAATGGGGAAAGCAAGTCTAATCCCTTTTCCATATGACAGACTTCCAAATATTTGAAGACAAATATCAAGGCCCCCTGAGTCTAATTATATTGAAAATGAAAAAAAAAGAAAAGAAAAGAAAAGAAAAGGAGGGGAATTGGTACACAGCAGTGATGGATGAAACCTTATCTATCGAGACAAACAGGTAAAAAACAGAATGAAATACCTTAAAACTTGCCCGTCTCCTGGTTCCTCCAGCAGAACCTCCTTTGAAAAAAATCTTGTAAGTGCTATGGAAATTTTTTGTTCCTACCTTTTGGGGATCTGCTTGATGGTATTAACATAAGTGCTACCAAATGGACTGGGAGATAATTTTTAAACCTATCTTATGAAGACAGTCTTTATTGTAATCTATTATATTTAAGCCTGAAATGGATAATAATAGAAAGGAATGCTCTGGTTTTACAAGGCAATAACGTGGTGTCTGAGCAGTCAAACTTTATTGTGAGCCAGACTACGGAGTAGTTTATCCCAAAGAAGCTCTCTGACAAGCGTAGAACCAACAACTTGAGCTGGGATTGGCCACAGAAAGAGTTGTGTTAACAAATACAGTTGTGCCTCCTACTTCCCTAATGGAGTTTCTGATTTTTACACCAGGTATTGTGTTCAACACACACACACACACACACACACACACACACACATCCCTATCATTACATCTTCAACTGAAACCACTTTCTGAAACTGCCCACTTAGATAAAAAGCATCAATACATGAAGACTTCTTTTCCCTAAACCTCAGCAGATTCTCAACCTTCAGAGTCATTTTTGAGAAGTCAATGAGTTTAATTTTGTTCTTTGGACAAGTTGTCCGTCCTGAAGGTAATGAGAGGCTAGGGCAGAGGTTGGCAAACTATGGCCCCCGGGCCAACCCCAGGCTGCTATCTGCTTATTTAAGATAAGAATAGTTTAAAATGTTTTAAATTCTTGAAAAAAAATCAAGTGATGTTATGTGACACATAAAAATTGTATGGAAAGCAAATTTCAGTGTCTATAAATAAAGTTTTATTGCAACCCAGCCCCTCTCACTAGTTTATATATGGTCTATGACTGCTCTCTTGTGACAGTGGCAGAGTTGAATAGTTTCAGTGGAGACCTTGTAGCCCCTAATGTTTACACTCTGCCCTTATCAAAACAGTTTCTCATCCCTAAACTAGTGAATGTAGATCTGGTTAGGAGGAGGAACAAAGAATCTCAATTTGAAGGGAAAGAGAAGAGAGTCTTTAGTAATGTCTTGGGATGGAAGGACTTATTCAAAACTGAAAAAAATGTCAATAAAGAGAGTATAGGCACTATTTGCATACTTCAATGAATGCTGTAGATCAAAATGACCAGAAGCTTTTCAGATTCCTTAAAAGCTCATCCCAGATTTGAACAGCTCTGTGAAAATTGTGCCTCCTATAAGGGGGTAAAAAAAAAAAAAAAAAAGAAAAGGAAAAAATCTTGTAATTTCTGCAGAATTGGCTCGAGTTCTTCCACTTGGGACCAGGCAGGACTAGTGTAATCTGTCTTCCATATGACAGATTTTCAAATATTTGAAGACAATATCAAGTCCCCCAGAGTCTAATTATATTGAAAATGGGGGGAAACAGGAAAGAAAGAAAAAGAGGGGCACTGGTACATGGCAGTGATGGATGAAGCCTCACACATCAAAATAGAGTCTGTCCACCCCTTCCCCCTCCTCCCCCACAGGCTCACTGCTTTCCAGTAACTAAGAAAAACCGTTCTCAAACAAGTTCAGGACTGGCAATTGTTTCGATTTCCACAAAGATGGACATGATAGTAGGAGAAGCCATGTGACTTCTGTCTTCCCCCAAGGGCTTCAGATGTTGAGTTACTGATGTTGGTGGCAAAGAGGAGAAACAGACCTGCCAATTCTTGGGGCAATGGAAGGAAAAAACACACACACACAAAACAAAGCACAGTAGTGACTTGGAAAGTTGTTGAGAGATGCTGCACAAATAAAAGTCTCCCAGGAGATTTTTCAAGACACACTGAGTCTTGTCAAGAACAACTTGTCAAAGACTTGAACACGGACAAAAGGATGTACTGAGTGTCTCTTCAGTGAAGTGCTGGGTGGTGTTCAGCTGGCCAGCTGGGGACTGTTTGCTTCTGCAGGGGTGTGTAGCTTTAGACCCCTGTTGACTTGCTTACATTATAGGTCTGTAGGGGGAGAAGTTAAACTATAGCAAGCTGAGAGTAATGCAAATGAATTTTGTCCAGATACAACTGAGTTATACTTCGCAGAGAAGATAACCACAAACAGTATATGTTTTTTTGTACTACAGGATGTTAATATATATTGGCCACAAAATTGGCCAATGTCCTATAGGGCATGAGACATTAACTGGTTTTGCATCTATTAGCATTTTCCTTTCAGAATTCCCATGCGCATATACATGTATGTGTGTACATATGTGTATATGCGTTCTTCAGGGTCTCCTTTGAACTAATATTAACCAGTTTCTTCATTAATCAGTTAAGTATATCTTTGACATATGTTCATGTTGTGTTTGCGTGTTTTTAACTTTGTGAGAAACATTTTCTTTTCACAATACAAAGAATTACATAAATATATTCACTACAAAGATAATCTTTCAGATATATGAATACATTCCTTTCCAGAACACTTTTTTTTTTTTTTAATGTATTCATTTCTTCTGATTGCACCAGGAAGAAAGGAAGCCTCAGGACGGTGCTAACATGTCTTGACCAACTCTTGTGTCTTCTGATGATTTCCAATCTGTCAGGGCTGCTGATCTCTCCTTAAAACAGAAGCACTGGGCTTCCAGAAGCCTCTTGTGAGCAGCACCTGATGGGAAGCCCATGCAGGAGGGCACCCTTATGGACCCCAGAAGCTTCAGCTAGTTGAATTCTTTAACTGTGTGCCTGGGTGATTCATTCTGTTAGAAACCCTGCAGTCTGCCCTTGAATTAAGACTTTCTGTTCTACACATAGTGTGGCTAAAAACAAAAACTTTATTTGTTTTGGAGAAATAGCACTCCAGAAGACCTGGTTTAAACTCTGCCACCGACTAGCTTTGTAATTTTTTTGCCAAGCGCTGTATTTCCCTTCTATTCCTGTTTTGTTTGAATAAGCGTATAATTATCTACCTCACAGGACTTCGAAGAAAGTTTCTAGACACAAAACAGATAATGTCTAAATAGGTAAACCTAGTGAACTTTTAATCAATCAATTGCTTAATTAATTTATTCAGTTTTAATGACTACTCTTACCACGTCCTTCATCCCTGCTGGGGTGAGCCACCAGAGGCTGTCCGTTGGACCATGAGTCTTGTGAGGGGTTGTACGTCTGACCTATTTCCCACTTTCACAACTTGTGAAACCTTTCCCTGGTGCTTTCCGTCATCACCAAAATGCCTTACATTATTTAATATGCCAAGGTGCCGTATTTTAGGGTTCAGGACACCTTGGCATATTGAATATCTTAAGCTGACGGAGCTTGAGAAAATGGCGGAAACAGGAAACCACCCTGACCTCTCCTCTCCCCCTTCTTCCCTGAAGGCAGGAGCTACGTGTCCCCTGCGGAAGGGATCCTCCCTGTACGGGGAGGAAGGAAGACATCCTTATCACCAGAGACAGGGAATGTAGGGCCAAGAAGGCTGTATAAACAGGCCCTGTTACTTCTTCACCATTTATTACCCTGCACCCAAATCCCTTCATCTTGTGAATTCTTCACCAATTTATTGTTTCCTTGTCCAAAAGGTATAAAAGTTTCCCGTTCTGGTCACTTCAGTGGCTTGGGAAGGCTCCCCTGCACATGTGAAAATTCAATAGAATGTGCATGCTTTCCTCCCGTTCACGTGTTTTGTATCAGTTAAAAATTTTTTTTTAATGTTTGTTTATTTTTGAAAGAGAGACAGAGTGCAAGTAGGGGAGGGGCAGAGAGGGAGGGAGACACAGAATCTGAAGCAGGCTCCAGGCTCTGAGCTGTCTGCACAGAGCCAGAAGTGCGGTTCCAACTCATGAACCGTGAGATCGTGACCTGAGCGGAAGTCTGATGCTTAACCTCCTGAGACACCCGGGTGCCCCTGTGTCAGTTTGCTAGGCCCAGCCAGGGACCCAATGAGAGTAGAGGAGAATTCTTCCTCCTTTGCATATCATGTCTCTGAACATTTCCTTCTTTTTCTTGCTTTTAGTGAAGCCTGGCTCTTAAACTACTTCCCCTGTGATCTTTTCTGTGATCGCTGTTTTCTCGCCTATACCTTCTGTACCACCAGAAGTGGGGGGAGAGTTCTCTTTCCTTCTCATGGCCATTTCCAGACCACCTCTCTCTCTTCTCCCTAATATTTTCCACGGTCTGATACTCCTATTTTGAGATAATATCAACCACGATCTCTGCTGGTTGTAATAATCTACAGATGCCCAAATCCATTCCTGTTATTCACGGAAGTGCTGGCTTCTGACTTACTGTCATCGTCTGCAACACATTCCCATTTAAATTTTTGGATTTTTGAGTATACATATAGATGATTCTTCTACTTCCCTGCTCTAATTCCTCGAATTTTGATTCTCTAATGATTTGATCTTTGATCCTAGCTCAGCTGCTTTCTGTGACCTAGCAACATCTTCTAGACCAGTGGTTCTCAGCTTTGGTTGCTCCGTAGAAGATCTTTGGAAATGTCTGGAGGTGTTTTGGGGCTGTCGTAGTTGGTAGGAACTATTGGCATTTTGTAGGTACAGATCAGGGATGCTGCTGACTATTGTACAAAGCACAGAAAGCCCTTCGCTAAAAAGAATTATCTGGCCCTAAATGTCACTAGTGCCAGTCTTGGTAAGATTTTGCCTGACAGCCCTATTTAAAAAATACAACCCAAATCACACACTCCATTCTTCTATCCTTTGTCTAATTCACTCTAGATCTTCCTTATTTAGTCCTTATTCTCAGTCTTCCTTCGGAAGAATGAAATCTCTGTGAGTGGGATAGTTTTTGTTCCCTTTGTTCATAGGCTGCTTCCCCCAAAGAAGACAATAACTATTATTATTATTATTTTTTTAATAAACTGAACACCTGGGTAAAGGGGTGAGTCAAGAGAAGGCACACTTAAATGCTAAATTGTTTCTGTTTTTTTCTAAGAGTGTAAAGGATGACAAAAAGGATTGATAGTTTGGGTCCCTAAAAGCCAGAAGTATTAACTCCTCAGCTCTTTCGGTGATGATAAATCTGTAGCTGACCTAAGCATTTATGTAATCTTTTGCTTTTGATATTGTCAAGCATACCCTCCTAATGATGATCTTTCTCAAAGTATGTGGATGTTTAGAGCTCAGGTGCTAGAAGAAGACCATCTTTATTTTTCTGGGTACTCTACCCAAATTTTTCAACCTAGGGATCCGAGGAGATGAACATGTCTGTCACTTAAAATCTCTTACCCGCATGTCTAGCAATTTGGTCTAATATTTTGATCTGTAATATCTTCTTTTGGCTGTAGACAGATATAGGAAGTAGGAGAGGGCATGCATGATGCTGATTTTAGAGTTGAAGCAATTGAGACTCAAAAAGTAAAATGAATTGTCTGAGACTCCATTGCTAGGCATGACAGCTAAGATTAGAGCCTTCGTTAGTTAATGCCTTCTTAACCTACTCTGGGCTCTTTCTATTTAACTGGGCAGCATCTTCTTCAGCTGCCAGGTGACTGGACACCTAACACTCACCCCTTTAAAAGGAAGGATGTGTTGGCGTTTCCTCTGAGCTTACAAAAAGCAAGTTTATTTGATACAAGTCATTTAATTGTAAAGAGGCGTCCAGGCTTTAAAGTAGTCTTTATAAGGTGGGGCAAAATATTCGCAGCTCATTCTTCTCAGTTTTAAGTGTGTATTTTTAACTTAACTATCGAGGAATGTGGCTCAATCAAACGTTCACGGCCAAGAACTAAAATGTTACAAAGGTTGCCACGGGCTTAGCACATGCTCACAGATGAGAAATTTTGCAAACTGCAAAGAAATGGGTTGGTAGATGAGAAAAAAAAAAAGTTGAAGAAAACCTAGACTGAATTAATTTAGAATGGAGGACCTGCCCTATCTCTTCTACATCTTTACAAAAGCGAATCCCAAAATGTTAACTGTGAGATGTTACTACATGCTCATTAAGTAGGAGGAAGTGATAAATATTTGGAAAATGTTGTAGACATTGTAGCCTTGGCTAAAGGATTAAAAATTCCTATTAGCACAATTCTTTTTTTAGCTGTCCTATTTACAAAATGTTAGTAATGATAGCACTGGCTTCATATGGTTGCCAGGGGATTATGTGGGTGAATCCATGCTAGGTACCTAGCAGATTGAAAGTATTCGAAAAGTATTGCAAACCCTTTGAGAATTCCTACAATAAAGAAGAATGTGAGTAAGCATTTCCCAAATATGGCTAAACGTAAGGATCAGTACCTAATAACCTAGCGTAGAAGTTTGGAAAATGCTATTGTGGAAGATCCAGTGGATCATAAAGACTAGAAGCATGAAAAGCAATATGGTAGGCTCTCCTGAATAAAATACTTAGGAATCTAGTTATCCATATTAATATTCTTGTTTGAATGCTTTTCCTCCTTTATTTTCGTCTGACAAATTCTTACTCTTCTCTGATGGAGAAACTGAAACCATGACCCAAATTCTCCATCCTTCCTGCATCCATACCCTTTAAAGCACTGTGATTTTTGCAGCAATTCACATCAAGAGTTGGATTTTATTTCTCTATGTCTTGAATGAGCTGATCTCAGGGTTATGTTGGCCAGTAGAATATCACAGAAATGATGGTGTTCCAAGACTGTTCTTCAAAACACTCTATGTGCTTTCTTCCTCTGCCTTTACCAGGAGAACATACCCAGCCTAACCTATTGCATCCTAAGACCTATGGGGCAGAGCTTTGTCCTACTGGTCTAGCCCTTTGACATGTAAGGAGCCTAGTCTGGAAGAGCCAGCCCAGCTGACCCCCAGAATAACAACACATACAGGAATGAATTCAGCTGAGATAGGCAAGCAGGGCTCAGATCAAGAGGACCTCCCTGCTGACCCATAAATTTGTAGGAATGATAAATGGTTACTTTAAGTCACAAATTATGGGGCTTATTGCAGAGTGTTATTATAGAAATAGCTCTATGTTAATATACCATCTTGAAATCTTAGCCCAATGACCACGTGTCTATGTTCTTTTCCCTCCTACAACACCACCTGGTTTTACCTGTCTATTCTCCCTTCACAGTCTGTGCTCACCTCTTTCGTAGCACTTGTTTGATGGTATGATAACCTCTTGATAGAGAGTAAGCTTCGTGAAGGTTGAGTTGATTTTTTCTTATTTATGAATGCCCACCTTAGAGTAGAGGGTCTGGCATATAGAGACTAATTACGCCCAAGCTACTCTTTAATTTGTGTACACTCTTATGATTTTAAGGACTTTGTGTTGTCTGAAAACCAGAAAATGGGTCATCTCATTAATGGAGCATCTACTCTATGCAAGATCAGTATTTTAAACAAAATGTTACTGGTCTTAGTGACAGGTTTATTTTATTAATTTTATTTAATTTTATTTATTTTTGAGAGAAAGAGAGGGAGCAAGTGTGTGAGGGGAAGAGAGAGAGAAGAGAGAGAATCCCATGAGGGGCAGAGAGAAGGAGGAAGGGAGAGACAGACAGACAGACAGAGACAGAAGTGGGGCTCACCTGAAGTGGGACTCGAGCTCACCAACTGTGAGATAATGACCTGAGCTGAAGTCAAATGCTTAACAGCCAAGCCATCCAGGAACCCCCATAGATAGATTTTAAATATGTATTTGCCTTATCATCTGACTCCAATTCTTTCTTTCCTAAAATCATTTTATGTAGGTGGATATAGTGGACCTTATTAGAGTATTTTTTAAGCTTAATGTATTAAGGATTAACCTTTATATTTCACTTATTTCAGGGTTTAAGACTTTTTTTTTTTTTTTTTTTTGCCTTAAGTAACTGAGCTAGCTATCAGAAAGATGAAAATCAAGTACATCTCTGGCCCTGTTACTTTACAATGTTTATATAACGAACACTCTAAGATACCTCTGCTCAGAAGCAGGACCGGCCAGAGAGAGCTAGAGATGTGTATAGTCATTATACTATTTCTTGAACATTGACTTTGTACCCAGTGAACTTGATAGGATTATCTCCTTTCAAAGGTAGTTTCTTGGCCAAGTCACGTGTCCAGAGAATGGCTGACTCAGCATTGCTATGTTGATCTCAAACACATTTTGTTAGCTACCATGCATACATAATGTCTTTCTAAAGTAAGGTAAAATCACTCATTAGTTGCTCACTAAGGACCATATAGTGTGCTAAGGACTTTACATGTATCTGTGTGTGTGTGTGTTTTTTTTTTCTTTCACTTAATCTTCACACTTTGGAAACAATCTAAAATTCTATTATGAAGTATTACCAAGTAGAAACAGTAAGTATTTTGTCTGATATTAAATGCTAAATGAGAGAGGCAGGATTTGAACCCAGGCTTTGTTATCATGTAGTCAATCTAAATATATATTTTTGAATGAATAAGTCAATCCTATCAGAATAAGTTTGATCAAATTCTAACACATGTTGGCTACAGAGAATAAACATTAGCCCAAAGTAGGTTAATCCACTCAGAATCAGCTCCTAGGTAGACAAAATATTTTTTAGATAAAACCTAAAAAAAAAAAAAAAAAAAAAGGATTTTGAACAGCTAATTACAGACTCAAGCTGATAGTTTCCATTTTTGTGAAAATGAGGTAGTTTTATCTGAATCTCTCTGCTGGCCACAGCATTCTTCCACCTGACCAACTCAGATTGGACTTGTTTGCTCTATTAAAATAGTTGTAGGGCACCTGGGTGGCTCAGTTAGGTAAACGTCCGACTTCAGCTCAGGTCATGATCTCAGGGTTTTGGGGTTCAAGCCCCATACTGGGCTCTGTGCTGACAGCTCAGAGCCTGGAGCCTGCTTCGCATTCTAGGTCTCCCTCTCTCTGCTCACTCTCTGTCTCTCTAGGTCTCTCAAAAATGAATAAACGTTAAAAAAAAAAAAAAGTTCTAGGGGCACCTGGGTGGCTCAGTTGGTTGAGTGTCTGACTCTTGATTTCAGCTCAGGTCATAATCTCACAGTTCCTGGGATCGAGCCCCACTTCAGGATCCATGCTGAGCAAGGGGCCTGCTGAAGATTCTCTCTCTCTCTCACTCTGCCCCTCTTCCCTGCTTGTGCTTTCTTTCTCTCCCTCTAAAACAAAAACAAAAATAAACAAGCATGCCAGCAAATAGTTCTGAAATTTTTGGCTTGGTTCGGCCTAATCCTACTGATTTACCTAGTTAACGAAATTAATTCTCCTTCCACCAGTAACTTAAATATATTTTAATTAGCTTTAAAGCACTGGAATGACTCACAGCCACTTTGTGGATATTCCTACCCATCCCTACTAGTCCTATAAGATGATCCATGAAAAGAATGACGTGGTCCAAAATGTTTAGAAAATGTTGCATATACTCCTCTTTTGGAGATCCACCCTTTACATTAGCTCCATCATACACCTAATGGTTTTCAGAAATCTAGAGAATGTGGTGTCATTTAATGCCATAGTTTTCCAAACTTAATTTGAGGGGTAGGGGGGTCCAAAAGCTGTTATCTTACTATGCAGATTATATTTTGTTTAAAGATGATTTTCACCGGTGCCTGGGTGGCTCAGTCAAGTTAAGCATCCAACTTCGGCTCAGATCCTGATCTCATGTTCCTGGGTTCAAGCCCCACGTTGGGCTCTCTGCTGTCAGTATAGGGCCTGCTTGGGATCCTCTGCCCGCCAGCCCCCTCTCTGCCCTTGCCCTGCTCGCATGCACGCTCGCTCTCTCTTTCAAAAAGGAATAAACATTTAAATATGAATTTTGGAAATTTTGGAATTTTGACCTCTTTTAATTTGTAACGATCGAACTTAAATAGCCCAGAAATCATCTTTGAGTAGATCATACTGTTTAAACTGGGTCTGACTCTGATCGGCTCTAAGTAGTTATGATTAAATTCCTGGGAATTTTTTTAAATTTTTAAATTTTTTAAAACCATTTGAACAGATTCAGGGAAGCTGCATTTGAAACGTGCAACGCCATACTTATTTTGGTAACATTTTTTCTCCCATGGAGAGGCAGAGAATTTCTATACTGTCTATAAAAAAATAACCCAAGCATTTTGAGGACTAAAGTGAATGAATGATACCCCAATTACGGTGCAGGGCTGGATTCTCTCACAGTTGGTAAAACTATAACCGAAGGGTACTTATGTGTATGTGCGTGGTGGGTGGGTTGAGAAAGGTAGAAGATAGTCTCATCTTTGTTTCCAGTAGCCTCTGGGTGTCTCATTCTTGAGGCCAGAAGGAGAAATTAGGTTCAATATATTAACAGGTATCTGGAAATTGTCCTTGATGTGGAGGGCATTCTGTTCCTGCTAGGATGTGGCAGGAGGGTGTATATAGGGGGTCCTTATTGGCATTTCAAATTTCCACTCATGGAGTATCCTAAAATGTCAATAAAAGACTCTTTATTCATAAATAACTGATATGCGGTCATTTATGTCTGTACATTGAGCTCGAAAAGTCTGTAACCATCCAGTTTTTTTTTTTGTTTTGTTTTTTTTTGTTTTTTTTGTTTTTTTTTTTGCAAACTCTACATAAAACATCCAAACGGTCCATTTTGTTCAGTACAATATAACACAGCTGTTTGGCATTACCAAATATATATGTATATATATATATATAGATATGTACATGTGCTGAAAAAGAAGCCAGTGCAGTCTTTTCTAAGAAGTCCATCCAAGTATTTACTGTACAACATTCAGAATTTACATTGATAATACAAGGCACAGAAAGTATGGTATGAAGCCAAGGCCATGCTTTATTCAAACTCTCCTCTGGCTTTGCTCAGTCCTTCAGCTTCATGTCAAACTAAGTGTTCAGTTCTGCTTTTTGTTTTTTTTGTTTTTTGTTTTTTTTGTTTTTTTGGCTTTGAACACATCAAATGAAAGTTGAGAGTGGTATGGGTTTGAAATATGAATCACTTGAAAAAACCACCCCCCCACGCATCTTCCCAAAATAAACAGGACAAAATGAAATCTGCTTTAAAATTCTTCCATACAGAAATGGTGGTAAACAATTACTCATATTTTTTGAGTCTGGGTTAGAAGGAGCAACCAGTTAATCCTCTAACTGCTTGTATTTGCAATATTTCTAGGTCAACACATACCGCATTGTGTGTACCAATTAGAAACAATTGTGAAGAACGGGAAATCTTAAGATCCGTCTTGATTCCAACTTGGGAAAGGAGAATATTGTTTTCCTCACCAGAAAATTCCCACACTGAATTTTTTTCATCTTCTTGAGACGTGTTGAATGGGAAGGGCCTTCATAATCTAGGCTGGACTGTAGAGAGTGTTTCTGATTGAAATTTTTAGCTAATTCTGATAAGGCTTAGATAAAAGCCTCTTGATAAGGGGTGCTCTTATTTCAGGCATCATCAGAGCTTGCTAATGAGGGATATTGGAATTATTAGATCTCTTTCTGATTGTAATGTCTGTTTCAATAATGGAGGTGATAAGGCAAGATATTCTGCTTACAAACTCCCTCCTGATATTCTCATGATTCAAAAGAACCATAGTTAAATGTCTATCTTCCATATCTGTTTAATTTTAAGGGACTTGTAGCATTTATCCAATTTTGGAATTTGTACGGAAGTAATGCTTGCAATAGTGAAATACTCTTGGGGGTTAAGAAAGATTTGAGGCAAAAGGACATTTTTGTTGTAATCATGCCTTTTGTAAAAGTAGTTGAGACACATTTCCACTCACGCAAAGAGTTACCTTACGAAATTTAGTGATCAATTTTGTAATTCAGGGCTATACCTTTTTGGAAAAGAGGATGTATCCTCTGTCCAACTTAATCTTAAAGGTGGAGGAGGACATTGTTAAGCTCAGGCCTAAACATGAAGCTTACTGCCTTTTTAATCTTTGGGTTCAGATGGAGGGTGGGCGCTAAGACGCACAGTTCACTGTCACCGTCTTAGGCCCACCTCATGAGGACATTCCAAATCCGTGATCTTCACAGCAAAAGGAAAAAGCAAAGTAGCTGCTTCAAAAACCACAATTATTCTATGTGAGTTAAATTTCCTACTTCAGATCACAGTACTACACACTAGTGACTAACGGCCAGGTCTGATTTCCATCCCCTTTTGTCTTTTGAAAAAACACAGCACACAAATTGCCATTTCGATTTTTGCTGACGACCCTGGAGGGGGATGTGAGGAGTCCGTGGTAGACGCTGGCTCTCCTAGAACTGTTTTTGCAAAAAACACCACATGCTGTCAATACAGCCAAACAGCTTTATAACTGCAGCTTTTGAAAGAGTGTGGAAAGTAAAAACACAAAATATGTAACACATCTAAGATTAGCAACATTTTCACTTTGTGACATTTGACAAAATACATTTTTGCTTTGTAGTTCAGGAAAATTCTATGCAGACAAAACAGTGGAAGCTGCGGGAAGGGTGGCCGTTCAGCTTTTGGCGAAAACATCGATTTTTCAAATACACTGCTATGGTAACTAACACCGAAGGGCTCATAAAATTTTGTCACTATCTGTAGGACAACATTTTACTCTCCCATTTGCTATGGATGTGACCCCTAGTCCGGTCAATGGGAGGTACCAGGATTCAGAACTCTGCAATGTTTCATGAGAAAAAGTAATGGAAATGGGCCATGCCATGGGCCACAGAAGCACATTTCTCAGCAACTTCAGGTTCCTGTGACTTTCACAGATCTGGAACAAAGACCTCTGAGGAACTTCACCTTCAACACATCTGATAGTTACTATTCCACACCTTTGGGGAAGGACTAAGAAATCGCAGCAAAAATGGTGAAAAGGAAAAACAAGCACATTAAAAGATTTTTATAACATTTGAAATTCACAGATTTGCCAGAAGTTTGGCAAGTGTAGAGTACTATCTAAAACCAATTATAGATGGTCCCCAACTCACAGCAGTTCCACTGTCTTCTGACTTTACGATGGTACGAAGGTGATAGGCATTCAGTAGAACTGTACTAGAAACTCTGAATTTGGATCTTCTCTGGGGCTAGCCATATGTGGGAGGACTCTCTGATGATGTTTGGGCATGGGCAGCCGCAGCCCCCCTCCGCCACACCAGGGGTGAACAACCAATACACCGGTAACCATTCTGTTGTTCACTTTCAGTACGGTATTCAGTTAATCACATGAGACTTTCAACACTTCCATTGTAAACTAGACTCTGTGTTGGATGATTTTGCCCAAATGTAGGCTAAGGCTAACGGAAGTGGTCTGAGCACATTGAAGTTACCCTAGGCTAAGCTATGGTGTTCGACAGGTTAGGTGTATTAAGTGTTTTTTTCAAGTTATAATATTTTCAACTTACGATGGGTTTATGGGGACATAACCCTCTCATAAGTCAAGGAAGATCTGTACACCACTGTAATATTCCGCCTTCGCTTATCAGTTGCGATGTGGAGAATTTTTGTCAAGGAAAATAAATCCAGAACTTTTTAATCCAAAGAGAACCCGGTTTTAGTCATCTGACTTAATAACCCCTCTCAAAGTCAACTGAAAGAAAAATGTAGGGACCATGGCAAAGGATAACACCTGCAGCTGGAGATAAAAATAATAAAAAGGGAGAAAAATTTCTCCTCTTTAAACAGAACTGAGTCAATTCCTATTCATCTCTTACAAAAAGACCAATAAAATTTTTGTGGGCGTACATCTGAGTTTTATGAGACTTTCTGCATGGGTAAATGAAGTTTGCATTGAAATCCATAGAGTGAGCTTCCCTTTGGCTTAAAGGATTTTAATGTAAACCAGTAAGACTGCACGAGCAATGTTGTAAAAACTGTAAATTAACTTTATGATGCAGCAGTCTGGTGCAGCTGGGAAGTACACCCTTTTGGTGGCATAATTTGAAGTCCTGTTTAAAGCATGACCGTTAGACTTAAATGCTTTTGAGGACTGACAGATGTGTCCTTAAGTGGGATATCTTGTGAAAATTCTAAGTAACCTACCAGGTATCACAGCCCACTTTTAATTTCTTGGCTCGTTTTGCACTGGGACAATAACACTTCTGAGGTAAGCACTTGCACTGACCAGGGACTCTGTTTCTAGAGGGGCGGCGTTTGTGTTGTGATAGGAAAATGTTAAAATAGAACAAGGGTTTAGGTCACAGTGAGTAACTACAAGTTCCAGTGTCAGTTAAGTCTATCTGGTCTGCATTTTCCACTCCTTCCTGACACACCCCAGCCGTGTCTGTGAATCTCGTGAACGTGGGTTCTCTTTGGAATTCTATTGTAAAATACCATACAATCCTGCCATGTGACAGCCACAGAATTTCATACATTTCTGTAGAAATCCTATGCAGAATTATAACAGAAATAAGAGAAAGGAAAAGAGGGAGCAGAATGGACTGACAGATGGATTTGAACCTTAGGAAGAAGTCAGAGGTGAATCATGCTCATTCACATCCTTAGTTACTCAATATGGTATGATGATCATGAGCATTTATAAAAAAAACCCAGGCCAAGAAAAGAAAAAAGTCCATAGGAGGAAATTCTAGACATTGAGGCATTGATGATAATCTCTTTTCTTAAAATAATTTAGATTCTAGGGAAAACATTAAAATTTTTCATTTAATATATAAAAAAAGTATCAGGTCTAAAAAGAATCTGTTTGAATGCATGGAATATAGAAAGCGATTATAAGGCCAATTAGAAGGAAAGGCGGGGGGGGGGGAGAGGGGGAAGGCAGGATGATTTTTAAATCCCTATTAACATCTCCAAGATGGAAACTAACAAAAGTTGTCTCTAAGGTGTTTTCTGCAGGTTATTATCCAACAGTCAATGCAGATTCTTTCTGTATACCACCATGCCAATCAACTCTCTAGTTCATTTTGGGTGACGGACCATCTACTTCAACTTCTTGCTCCTTCAGAAATGATAGCAAGGGTGTCAGATGATTTACACTCTCATGCCCTTCTCTCTGTTGCTCCCCAGAAGGAATAAACAAGTAGAGGACATTAGTAAAAGGGCATTTTCCTTATCTAGAGATGGTATTTTGAAAATATGCTCAGCAGTTCTAAGAGGATTTGCTCGTTCTGTATAAGATGCCTTTGGTTCCTGAGAAAAGAAAGATGCTTTTGGATTTCATGTAGCAAAGCCTTTCGTCCAATACAGGGGACTGTATATACCACACTTTAGTTAGAGAAAATGGCTAACACATTTAAGAGTTCTTAATGCCTTACCCATGGTATCATAAATTCCACCTATCTCTAGTTCTTTTTTACTTCGGTGGGGATTTACATTTTTTCTTCCTACATGGGACTTATAAAAACTTATAAAAACGTTTTTTTTTTTTAATGACCATATCCCACTGCCAAATAGTCCCTAATTTCCCTATTTTCTAATGAAGCCAAATTCTAAGTAGCTGATCAGCCCTGTGGTTGATCTAGGTCCTTGACCTTGCTTGTCCTGATTGTGGACAGCTAATTAAAACATCAACCGGAGCAGAAACAGATATGTTCATCTTTAGTCTACCAGGACAGCTTATCAAAATGATTTAATAGTGTAAAAGATGGAGTCATGTTAAGATGGGGGGGGGGGTCACGAATTATCTGTGGACTTCAGTTTTCCACAATACCATTGCTTCTTTTTTTCAAAAAAGAATCCGAAAGCAATAGTCCCGTGTTAATGGTCTTGTAGAAAAAGCCTACTTGGTAAGGCTGAGCAACCAGGTGTTGAAACTTCCTGAACAACGCATGTGGTTTCTGGGACATTGTGGTCGACATATTCCTCAGGTCTACTGACCCCTATCATTTAGACCAAAGACTATCTGCTGATTTTCGGAGAGGCAAAGGAGGATGCCCTATAGCCCTATGGGGAGGTTTTGTGATAACACAGACTAGAAAGTTTCAAGAACCTGGATTGAAAAGTGTAGCAGAACCCCTCAGCCCCTTATATCAATGTTGGGCAACTGAGTCAACACCTTCATCCTCCATCCCAGAGTGATAGCTTCTCAAAGGCGTGTGGCATCTGTAGTTCATGTATTTCCTTGGGCTCGATTTGACCTCCTCTCCAAATCCATGTAATATGTCGTGTTCTAACAGCACTCTGCAATTTGAGCGGCTTAGCTGGGAAGAGAGACAGCTCTGCTTTGTTGACTTAGAAGACATAAGTTTCCATATTGAGCAGTTTAGTTATGCTCCTTGAAACCGCTCCTATGTAATGGGTAAGGAAGAGGGGGGGGGGAAATGTGGGTAGATTTGTCTCTGGGAGAAAATGAAGGTGGTCATGGCAAGAACTAGTTTGTGGTCTATCTTACCTTCTGGTCTTGTTTCCACTAAGTGGCTAGGATAAATGGGGAACTGGTGCTGGTGTGATGTACTCAGATTCTAAATTCTAAATGCCCTCCTCGACGTTATTGAAGTCCTACAAATAAATGGGTTGGCAACCCCGTTTCACTTCTAAAAGCCAACGTTACAATGATTGCTGACATCACAGATGCCAGTTGGTAGAGAACCCTGACAATCTGGTACCAGAATCAGCTGGCCCTTTGGGGCACATCATTAAAAACCTGTTTCAAAACATGCACTATTCAATCTCTGCCTTCCCAGCTTTATTGTAGCTCATCTTTTTCCACAGTTCCTTTTATCTAGCTGTGCCCTCACTTTTATTCTCGCCACTCCAAATCTGAGAAAGTTCATAAAGTGTTAACCCGAGTGTGGATTCAGACGAGACAGTAGAGCCCTCTTATATTTAAGAGAGCTTGTACTTCTCCCTATTAACATATTACACCTATATAAAATGCAGTTTCTTCAACCAGGGATTCTCACTGAGTGTAAATGAAGGCTGAATTCCCCAAGTGCCACTGGGCCGAAAGCTGCCTCTTTCCCATTTAAAGCAAATGTCCCGAAGCTGGCCGTCACTGTCTCATGAACGATAGTGGACTAGAGTCCATTTTGCCTGCTGTAGTTGAAGTCGGCTTCATCGAGTTGGGATTCTGTAATGTTTGAGAGTTTCGTGTGTGTCCGCCCAATCTCTTCAAGGGCACAGGCCAGGGAGTCAAGATCACCATCGTGCTGATGACGAGCTTCCCACAGGTTCAAAATGACAGCGGATGGACTACTTTGTGTAGCAAAATAAGATAAATTCCTAGACAGATTTGAAGAAACAAAAAGAATAACAAAAAATGAAAATAGAAATAAAGGAACAAATAAAAATCACTATAAGGGAATTAAAAATGAATTGCAATGGATATTACTACAATAGGAATAGGAGGCTCCACTATGGCAGGTCTGGAGGCACTGAACCTGAAAGCTCAACTGTGGAATGTTGCCAATGACCTTCTTATCTCCCAGGTCCTCACCTCCCTGGACGGGTGTGTGTGTGTGTGAGTGTGTGCGTGCGTGTGTGTTTCCCTCTTGACCACCTGCTTGAAAAAGTTCGTCCATTAACTTACACAATGACATAACTCATTCCTATTTTCCAAAATATCTGACCCCTTTATCTCTTGGTAAACAGAGGACTGTCAAGGTTTTATCTTTGATTTCTTCTTTCCTTCCAAGGTGAGCTCATATACTAAGTGGAGTAGTTATCAACTCCAAGCAGACAGTGTTTAAATTGTCACCTCCAATCTTACAGGTTAATGTCAGCTAGTTACAGATCTCCAAATGACCTTGAGGAGTGCCTGGATTAGCTATCTCTCCACCTCCTCAAACTCAATGCATCAGAAATTGGTATCCTCTCCATGCCTCCGAATTGGGCCCCTTTTAAACTATAACAGGTATCCTAGTAATTACAAATGTCCTTCTAATCTCTCACACCGGGACATTTATTTTTGACTCTTCCCTTTATATTGTTGCTTTCTTTTTGACATACACATCAGCTCACATTTCCTCTACATTCATGCTATGTATATGTAATTGATGCTCTAGCATTTTTTGCCTGAATCACAGCAAAATCCTTGTAGATCTTTATGCCTGTAAAGTTTCTAATATATCCTGCATTCTATTTTTTCAATGATCAGGTATTACTCTCCTTGTTTTCGATGCCTTCCTCTGTCTGGCCCCACCTAGGTATGGCAATATATATTTTTATTCAATCTTCCTTTGCCCTCTGAGCCATTAATGCTGACTTAGGTAATACTTTGCTTCTTGCAATCGATTCTCTCCATTTGGAATACCCACTTCCTGTCTTTACTCTCTGTTTATCAAAATCTTACACTCCTGCAATGCCTGGTTCACTTCTCTACTCTGCTCAAAATGCTTTATTTCTTCTCTGAATTCTGTCACTGTGCTTAAATTTTCATATGAACAAAGTGCTGATATATTTCATGTGAGTTTTGACTACCCAGCATGATTACGGACACCTGAAGAGAGAGGATCATAGCTGATAATCTTCTGATTCTGTAACAGTCCTTATCCTAATACGATGACAGGTGTTTACTCAATATCCATTGTCTGAGTAATTGATTGCTATGAGCTTTTTCCAGGTGACAAGAGATCTCCAGTGAAAACAAATGGTAACCTTTTGGACAATGACTTTGCTATGGTGAAGACTAAGACAACACAAAAGATTAAAGGTCACAGTTTTTCGTAGGCACTTTTACAGCACAGGTAGAAATGTCACCTCTGGAGAAATTTTGATAAGTTGAACAGATTTTTGAGAGTCAACCACGAATTGCCCGTCTTGAGGATGGCACAATTTTCTATCACCACATTCAGCATATAATCACAAAGTGGACTCATGTAGCTAAGAGCACTTGGAAGAGAAGACCAGCTTTTAAGGGCACATTACCATTTACAAGCACCACACACACATCCAGTAATTCCGAGTGAATAAAGGGCTACTCAAAGATCTTAAGGGACTGCTTAAAGCTAGTTGGTTGCCACGTGGCATTATTTTATCGGGGTGCTATATATACTTTCTACTACATCTGAATCCTTAATTGAGAAAGGGAGAAGGCCAGCTTAAAACTATTCTCTCTGGTTTCTTCTTCAAATATAGTTATTTCTGCATGAATAGAAATGGCAAACCAAACCCTGTGTGGGTAGTTGAAGGGATCCCAGTTCCTCTTAAGAACTTTGTTTTGAATACTGTCCCTTCTACCTGGTCATGGGCCAGTGTTTGCAGAGAAAGCTGCCATATCTCCAGGTCTGGAAGTAAATTGGTACACCCCTCCCAACATTCAGGCAGAACATGAACTGGAGGACTAGCGGAGAAGAAGGCAAACTGAGAGACTAGGTGTGAGTGAACTCTTGTGCGGGCTTGTGTGACAAACTCTTCCCATGTCCTTTTTGAGACTGATGACCACAAACATACACTTGTTTCCGGAATGGGTAAATTTCTCTCCAATGTTGTTTCAAAAAGAGAAAGAACAGCAAGAACAACAACAAAAGGACAGATTTTTTATCATTCTATTGAGGGCTTATAGTTTGTAGTTTCCCTTGAAAAACAATGGACCAGTGTCCTGTGGGACAGACTAGAATCTTGTGATCCTATCACCCCCAAATTAAGCTTTATTCGATACCAGGGGTTGACCAATGTTTCTGTAAATACCAGATGGTAAATCTTTTTGACTTTAGGGGCCACACATGGTTCCTAAAGCAGCTACCCGACTTTACTATGGTGGTGTGAAAGCAGCCACAGACAATACATATGAATGAGCATGGCTGTGTTGCAATAAAACTTTTTCAAGAGACCCTAAAATGTGAATGTCCTGCAGTTTTCACATATCACACAATATTCCTCTTCTTTTGATTTTTAAAAAAAATTTTTCCTGACCATTTCAAAATCCTGAAACCATTCTAGCTCCTGGGCTATAGGCAAGCAGGTGGTGGGCCAAATTTGGCCGTTAGGCCATAGTGCTGATCCCTGTCCTATGTTTTACACCATAAGCTAGATTTCCAGTAGCTCTTTGAGAGAAGATTGGACTGAAGTTTTTGTTTTGTGCTGCATTTGAAAATAAGCATCCAGAATGCCAAAGTCATTGAAACCACAAGTCACACATCCTGCCTCAAGCACTTTGAGAGCTTTGTGCTCAGTAAATGTTCAGGGACCTTTGACATTTTAAGACCTGCCAGGAAGACCCGGCTATAAAAATGCAATAATGAAATTTTGGGAGAGGCATGCAGAATGTGTTTTGGAGGTTGGGATAAATCTTTGTCCTAAAACAATATTAAAAATTTCCATGGATCTGTGGTGGGGGTGGGAGTGGGAAGGTGTTCTACCTGCCTAGAGGACGAGGGGCAGAGCTGGAGAAGGACTCCTGCCGGCCATTTTGTTCTCACATGTCCTGATTTGTAGGGTAGGCATTTCCCGGTCTACACCGGGAACAGTTAGTATATAAAAGACCCTAAAGTCCCAATGCAGTAGGCTGTTTCTCAAAGATAGGCGAGTTATTTTAACTATTTACATATGTGCAAACGCACTGGTTTTTTTTTTTTCCGTTTGTTTTGTTTTGAAAGTTGGTATACCATGCATCTATTGGGTTTTTTCCATACTGCCCTTTTGCAATTATTCGGATCCCAGTCTGTGTGACCCATTTGTCTTCATAATGGTGGTACATTTGGACACCAGTAGGTAAATTCACACACAATTCAGGGAATAATATTAATACCAGAGAACAGAGCTCATAGCAACAGTTGGTATTAAGTAATTTTGTGAGTGTCTTTGAAACCAGAATATTTAGCAAAAGTAGTAAAGTGGTAGCCCTGAATTTAGGTGGATGCCTCAAAATAAAACAATGTTTTTACTTTCTCTTTGAAAACTGTTTACAGAAGTGAACGTTTATTATGCTGGTCTCAGATGTTTCCAATTGTTACTTTTTTATGCTCTGAACTTTGGGTGACCTTTTGTGGTAGCCTTTTTGAATTTTGATAGACTGAGGTAATTTTGAAAAAAAATTAAAAAAAAATTTTTTTTGTGGTGTCCTAAAGATGCTGCATACTATGCAGGTGAGATTACTCTCTAAATTTTAGGAATTTACTTTAGAATCTTTCTATGTCTTCAGGTCAGTTCATTTGTCCTAAGCCTTGTAGATTCAATGACTTTATCTTTTCTGTTGTAACTCCCACCGAAAAGAGCAGAGAGAAACTATAAAAAACTCATGCTGATACAGCCGGATAAGTTTATCCATGTAAGTTCATTGAGTAGTAATGGCTTATGAAATTCAATTTTGTTTTGTTGAGCCTATATGCCTACTATTTACCTGAGTTCCTGGTTGGTGGGGGGCAGTTAGTTTATTACCATGATTAATTTCATCTTTCTAAGACTTTGCTGTTCCCATCCCTTATCCCCAATTAGAATCCCATGCTTTATGTGGAAGCCAGGAGAGAATTGGGAGCATGAATCTATCTTAGCAATTTCACTAGCTAGACACAGGCCGACCCATAGTGATTGATGTATATAGTCAAAAACTGAATTTTTACACAGAATCCCAGTTTTCAAAACACATCTTCAAACTCATGACCATGTTAAACTAATAATGGAAATTAGGTTAAATTTGAGGATTTCTGGAAATAGTGACTCGTGCCTTCTGTTTTCTTCTTTTGGGGAAGATTTAAGGGCCCCTGCTAAAATTCTGCCCTCCAATGTCTTTATATACTATTATAACTTGGGCTAGTTTTTTGAAAAGGAAAAGTGGCTAGGCATCCATTTGGTATGAATTTAGAGAATAAATAAAAGTACTTGAAAGCAGCATTCAAATGTAAATGTCTTTGGGAATAGTAACCTCTAAATCTTCAATCAGTTAGCAAAGAGATAACAGTAATAGAGGGAGGTGAGGGTCTGAGGCTCAATCTTAGCCCTGGGGAAACGCACTGAAGGGCAAACTGTACTGATGCTGGGGTTGGCCTGGCTCGGTGTTCTTCTGTCTGTGTGTGGCCCTTTCATTCTGAACTGCAGATGACAAACTTTCAGTTTCTCAGAATCCTGCTACCATGGGGCCGATCTACCTATCTGCAAGCTGTAAGCTCTTCTTGTGAATGGATTTCCTACTGAAATATAGTTGGGGACCACATTAGAGCTGCTGCCACTTAATGTCTTTAGCACAGAAGACATCTCATACCAGGTGCATGCCGTAAATGCATTCAGAATTTAGGATTTCACCCAACACCTTTTTAAGCAGAAGGGGGCAAATGCACCTGTAACAAGAGGGCACCAAATATGTTTATATTCTACAAACTTGCCATTTACATCTAAGTCAACTGAAGGTTTTTAGCTTTTAAAAAGCCTATTTTAAAAATATCGGGGTGCCTGGATGGCTCAGTCGGTTAAATGCCCAACTCTTGATTTCGGCTCAGGTCATGATCTCATGGTTCATGGGTTCGGGCCCCACGTTGGGTTCTCTGCTGATGGTATGGAGCCTGCTTGGGATTCTCTCTCTCTCCCTTTCTCTCCACCCCTGCAACTCCCCCCTGCCCCGCACTCGCTTGCTCACTCTCTCTCAAAAGAAATAAACTTAAAAAAAAAAAAAAAACAAAAAACAAAAAAAAACCTTTAAAAATAAATCTATCTTCTTTCCAAGTGGGCTTGTAGTACAAAAAGTGAAAACTAAGTTAAGCTGCCTATAATAAATTGGGAGCCATCATTACAGGAACAGCGTAGAATCCTACTGCTAGTGACAAGGAGGGAATTGGAACACAGTCCTAATGAAAAAATATTAATAACCAGGCTATCATCCTAATTGTCTCATTTAATGAAAGCCTCTTATGTGACCAAAACCAACCCTCCATATGGTTCTTCAATTCAAATAGCAAAGCCATTCACACTGAACGGCAGTAATTGGGCACCACACAAGCATTTGTCTCATCTATCGAGCTCTCATCCCCAAACTTCAGCCTCAGTGGGTACTCAACAAACAGCAAAGCAGCTTTCAGGATAAAGCAGGTGGGTGTTTCCTTTTCCAAGAATAAGTAAAAGATGGACGCCATGATGAAACCTCTGTCTATTGCCCCCTGTGCCTTCAAAAAAAAGGGAAATTGTCATGGGAAACCCACGAGGACAGGATACAGGCAATTAAAACCAACAAACCAACATGCTGAGTTCCACTCTGTCTTGCCCCTCAGGCTGGTGCATCAATTCTTTTAGGGCCATTAATCTGATGATGAAATTCTGAAATTCCTCTTGGGGTTTCCTTCTGCCAGTTCTGTTACCTGGTTCTTGAAGGGGGAATGGCAAGGATCTTTCTTCCCTTCTTTGCCAAACATTTAAAGACCTGGAGCTCTCGGGGCCACCAGTGAGCTGCCCAACGAGAATCAGGACAGTTGCAGACCCTGGTTTTGATTCTCCAGTTTCATTCCTGACAGGATGAAATTGTCTATGACAGTGTGTCATGTTTGGAAGTGAAAGGCCATGAAAACTACCAAATCAAATTTCTAGTTTTCTTTACATTGGGATATATCAAGGAAAAATGGGTCTCATTTAAACTGATTTTCCGCACTCGATAACCCTGAGCCATTTTAAGCATCCTGAGGGTGAAGGAGAATGACCACCATTTGTTTCGAGAGGAAAGACCACTGCGCTAATGCCGGATGAGGGAAGAGTGAAATATTTACACTTCTCTCTTTATGGTAATACTCAATATGTGTTTCGATGACGCCTCACAAATCATTGAAAAGAAACAGTTAATCCCTAAAGGATACTCTAATGAATTGGGTTAAAATTCTTTGTAGAATTTAATTTTCTCAAATGATGAAAACATCATCTTCAGGCATACTGATGCTGCCAAGCTTTTTCAGTGCTGTTTGAGACCGCTCTTATGAACTGGATTATTGAGGCTATAAAGGGGCCTTGGCATGGTCATCTTTTCTGAAAACTCTATTAGCATAAAGGAGGAGAGCCTATTCCTTCAGGGCACCAGCACAAACTCGACACTTGCCTAAGAAGGAATGCAATGCCCTTATCACCAACCCCTGGGGCTAGAGGGAGCATGGCTTTGGTTCTCTGGGAGGGACCCGAGAAGCTTCTTTTCCATATTGCCTTTAGGATGAACACCTGCCACTTATAAACCATATACAGCTTATTCATGGCTACACTGGTCCCAGGTTGTCTGCTTCAGCTTCATATTAGTGGGTATCTTCATGAGTCATTGACCTCCGTGGAATGAAGCCCAAACATCCACCACTTTGCTGTGTTGGGTCCTTCTGGCTTCACTGTAAGGGCTCTTCACATTTCAGACCCTGCAGAAGTCTCCTGGGCCAGAATCAGAAAAATCTGATTTGGCTCACCATCTCTTGCCTCCAAGGACCTGTGTAATGCTATCCCCCTATATATTCACTTTCCTTGGAAGAGTCCTACAGGTGATTTTTTTGGAAATGACAGCCTCACATCCATTTATTTTCATTATTTTTAAATTTTTTTTTGAGAGAGAGAGCATGCACACAAGGGAGGGGCAGAGGGACACAGAGAATCTCAGGCTCCATGCTCAGTGCAGAACCTGATGCTGGGCTCGATCTCATGACCGTGAGACCATAACCTGAGTGGGTCTCAAGAGGTGGGTACTTAACCGACTGAGCCACCCAGGCGCCCCTCACATCCATTTTTATTACTCGAAGGTCACGATGTGTTTGCTGGCCTCTAGCCTGCAGAACCAAGAAAGCTGAGTTTGGTTTCATCAAGGTAAATCCCAAACCACAGGAATGAGAACATCTAGTCTCAGTGGTCACTGCGTGGCCATCCTCAGTGGCCTGCCTGTGAAGCAGGCATCCCATATGGATTTTGTTCTCTTCTCCCCTCACCCCAAGTGGCAGCTGGCACTGTGACCGTTCTACTTGTAGTGAATTCTCGACAGTTATTTCAAGATAGATTAGGAAGCTGCTTTGCGACCTTCGTCTGTCCTTTTTCACTGCCCTCTGGCCATTTCACTGTTCCTGTGCGTCCAATTAAACGAGTGGACAGAGGAATAAAAGGAGATGACCTCAATATGAGAAGATTCTGTTTCTCATTAGATGTCCTGGTGGAAAAACTAGTTATACAGCACTGCTTATCAGCCATGAGGTTTGAGGAATTTCATTTGCTCACAATTGCTACACCATCACCCATGAACGTTAACATTCCAGATGAACTATTCTAACCTCTGCATGAGAAATATGTTTTAGTTGACCCTTGAGAAATGTGGGGAGTTGGTCGCCCCCCCCCCCAGTCGAAAATCCAGTGTAACTTTTGACTCCCCTAAAACTCAACTACCAATAGCCTATGGTAGACGAGAAGCCTTACTGATAACATATAAACAGTGAGTTAACACATACTTTGAATGTTAACGTTCATTAGATTATTCTTATAATGAAGTCAGCTAGAGAAAAGAAAACGTTATTAAGAAAATCCTAAGGAAGAGAAAATACATTCATAGCGCTAGACTGTATTTACTGAAAAAAATCCTATATAAGCAGGCCTGCGCAGTTCAAGGGTTCAACTGTGTTGTTCAAGATTCAGCTGTGTACTACTATGAAAAACCGTTAATAAGGTGTAATTATGTGCTTCTCTCCATCTTGGCACCCTTTCTTCCATCTCGCCTGCCTCCCCTCCACTCACACTCTCGTGTCTCCTGCACTTTATCCAGCATCTGTTCCCATAGCAACATGGTCAAGCTGGCTATGTTTTCACAAGAGTTTCTGGAATATGAAAATCATGAGGCCTTAAAGACGAATGATCTAATGGTAGAATTTCAGCTACTGCGGCAGAGCTGAGGGAAAAGACAGGAATCCTCCCTCACATCAGCCGTGCAAACTGTCTTCCTTTGAGACCCATTCTTATTCCTGTCAAGTCTGTTCATTAGGAAGGAAGTTTTTGAGGTCAAGTATAGTTAGTATCCGATGAAGAAGTTCATGTCCTTCATTCAAGGAAGGATTACTGAGTTTCCCCTAAGTAGACAGTATGGTCTTGGTGGGTTTAACTGTAACTTATAAAAAAAAAAAAAAAAAAAAAAAAGTGTCGTTACAGGGGTATCTGGGTGGCTCAGTCGGTTGAGCATCTGATTTTGGTTCAGGTCATGATGTCATGGTTCGTGGGTTTGAGCCCCACGCAGAGCCTGCTTCGGATTCTCTGTCTCCCTCTCCCTCTCTCTCTGCCCCTCCCCCACTCGTGTATGCTCTTGCTCACTGTCTAATATTTTTAAAAAAATTTTTAAAAAGCGTTGTGACAATACAAAGTGCTACTGAAGTTTAGACACAGGAGGATACTTCTGGCTGAAGCAGCTAGTTTCCGTTCCTAATCTGTTCGGCATCTGTTCAGCGATTCTGCCCACCGTCTACTTCCTTTCCTGTGACCAATTCTCCATTTCGCCGCGCTACCCACCTAGCAATCCCAGGGGGCCAAGAGCCCTGAAGCACAGGGTTACTGCAGCTGAACGTAGAGAACAAATGTGCCACCTCAGCTTTGAAATGCAGCGAGTATGGACCCTGAGTAATCGTCAAAGTTTGCTCACAGAATCTGTAATTGCAACTTTTATCTCTGACATTCTTTGCTCGGCGGTGTGGCTTATTTAGCGTGATCCGTATGCCAGGCAAGTCGCAAGGCCACCTGTGTTGCTGCCTCATAGCACACACTACTGACATTTCTCCCATTCTCGGCGATTGCTAAGCCTTTCGCTTTATATTCCCAGTCTGCCCCCCCACCCCCCATTCAGATCAAAGTAGAAACTTGTTTGGCAAAAAGGCAGATTATCATCAGTGACATTTGCATTTTAGGAAAAGGAGGGTACAAGAGCATTTTCACTGGCAATAAAATAAAAGCGAATGTCTCCCTCCCCTCCCTTTGAAAACTTTTCTTTCATGATTTGAGGGCAACTGCTTTGCTAGCTTTTCGATACTTCTGGAAGTTGAAAGGAGGGGGAGAGTCAGGTAAAAAGTGCTGTCACAAGATCAAGGACGGTGAATTCTTGAACAGAAAGTCTGTGTGCTATGGGACAGCTCTCAGTAATACTGGCACATATTGACAATGTCAGATTTTTGTGTTTTAACACACATTAATGATCAGTTCCACGCTATATTGTTTGCAACCCTAAGAGAGGCCAGTGACTTGGGATTATGCAGCAGGAAGTTGTGACAAATGACATCTGAAAATCCCGTTCCTCTCTGTCACGTAGATTTCTTCCCATGTAGGAGAAGATATATTTTTTGGTATAATAATGAAAACCTAAAAGGAACTTGACAATTTCTGCAAAGTGAGAATGAGCTAATAACATGGTACAAGGTGATTTTCAGTAGTCTTTTCTTTATTCTGCTTCTGTGAATATGTTGGTGGCCTTTCTGCTGGAACCAACCAGTCTGCAGAAGAAGATTCTATGCTGTGTCTGCCCCCTCACGCTCCCCTCAAACTTGGTTGCTGAGCTGACGGAGCTGAGAAGCCTCATCTCCAGGTGTCACTCTGACTGAAGCGACAGGATCCTGTAGAAGTTTTACTAAATGAGAGCAGATTTACTTAAATAAGAGGTGAGCAAACTCCGTTAGGTTGCCTGTTTTTATAAATGAAGTTCGTTAGACAAGTCGGCCTAGCTGTGATGCACGTATTTTCTCTGGCTGATTCTCACTGCAGAAGCAGAGCCAAATGGTGCTGAGTAATTACAACAGACCCTATATGGCCTAAACTATTTGTTCTCTGGTTTTTTAACAGAATACAATTTTGCTGATTCTCAATTTAAACCATTCTCGTTCCATAGTTAGACTACTTTTGGAAGGTTAAGCTTGAGGGTAAAGAGGTAGGCAAGACATGCCATTCACTGAAGTTGAATATATTCACCAAAGAAGATGTAAAGACAGTAAATTGTATCGACCCATGCCATCCTAATTTGCTATTAGTGAAAACTGCAAAAAGTGACACTGATTGAAAACCAACCTTTTCTGGTCACCGTGTTAGAAACTTTCCATAAAGTAGGTTATTTGTATTCCTTATGTCAAGGAAATTTATTTTTTTTAATGTTTATTTATTTTTGAGAGAGAGAGCGAGACAGAGTGTGAGCGGGGGAGGGTCAGAGAGAGGGAGACACAGAATCCGAAACAGGCTCCAGGCTCCGAGCAGTCAGCATGGAGCCCGACGCGGGGCTCGAACTCACCGACCGCGAGATCATGACCTGAGCTGAAGTCGGACGCCCAACTGACTGAGCCACCCAGGCACCCCTATGTCAAGGAAATTTAGGCTTTCCTGGAGAAGGGCTCTTAGGGCAAACCCAAAGCAAGGAAACAGGCACACCAAGCGTTCACATTGGATGATGCTGGACACTGGAGGGACAGTGTGCCCCTGTGCGGCCACTTCCTGCTCATTAGAGCCCAGACACAAAAGGTTGTTTACCTCAGTCTCCCATTTTGAAATGCATTTTCCCTACTGTGGAAGGGCCCAGACTGATGACTTTGGGGCACTCCCTGTACCTCTCGTAGGTATCCTATAAGTGGAGAATAACATGAAATGGAACATGTGCATATTCAGCAAACGAATGACAGCATCATAGATATTTTGTGGCAATTATTTTCATGTGAATGGTGAATTAAAAGTCATCAATTCTCAGGGTGCCTGGGTGGATCAGTCGGTTAAGCATCCGACTCTTGATTTCAGCTCAGCTAGTGATCTCATGGTTCATGAGTTCGAGCCCTGCATCGGGCTCTGTGCTGACAGCACGGAGCCTGCTTGGGATTCTCTGTCTCCCTCTCTCTCTGCCTCTCCCCCCTTCGTGCTCTCTCTCCTTTTCTCAATATAAAAAAAAAACAAACTTTAAAATTATATGTATCAAAATTAAGAAAGTAAAAATCATCAACTCTTATGTTCAGAATGGATTAGGGAATTGATATAGTTCAAACTGTATGATCTGCATTTGTAGAAAAAGGAACAGGGCTGGTAAGCGGTGTGCTTTGGCAGATTGGTACAGGTTATAGAACCAGGGATACCCTGTGGGTCCAAGGCCCACGTCCCCCCTTTTTTTTCTTTGTGAACCAAATTCTGTTCTCTGGGCTGGTTTTTCATTCTTGCCCCTGTGTTGATCAGAAAGTGAGCTTGACATAGTCATGGTGTGCATGGGTTATAAGCGCGACATCTCCTCCTTTGTCAAAATTGCTGGGAAATATTCAACCTAATTTTTTTCTTCCCTGTACATTCATACGTTTCTGTATTCTTTCATTTTCAATATATGCCTTTCAAGAATGTATCTATTCTTTCTGGGCTTGCCTGTCACTGCAAATTCTGTTTTCTTTTAGCAGCAATGCCTCCTCTCTTGATTTTCCTCTCTCAGCCTGACTGCTTTCTAGTTGGGTCCTCCGTTCTTGGATTCTGGATCCCTTTTAAACTGGGGAGTGGCACTCTATCATTTCTTGGCAAACACCTACCTCCCTTTCAGAGAAGAAAGTCAGGTAGGATGGCTGTGAAAATAAAGAACAAACCATGGAAATGACAGAGCAAGCCAAAGAGTAAGAAAGGAAGGCTTTGTCTCAAAAGAAAAAAAAAAAAAGTACCAGAGAAAAAGACAAAGAAAATGGTTCTGGCAAAACTTGGTCTGTTTTCTATTCATTCTGGGGCTGGAGGGGCGGTGGGGGGAGAGAGGAGTGATGGGGGAGAGAGAGAGGTATTGCCCTCTCCCTATTGATTATCTTTCAAGCCGAGCCAAAGCTGCCCGCCTGTCAGTGCTCGTAGAAATGGCATCACTCTTGCTCCTTCTCATCGCAACTAATAAAGCCCTACTCTCTGCTGCTCTGCTCTCACCCACAAGGTTAGCACAGAGTCGAGGGTCTGGTGAAGCAGCAGGCCACATTCACGTGCCTGGGCCACCTGCTTGTTTTAAGTCCTCTGCCTTCCGATCTGGGAGCTATCATCCTCAAACGTTTAATACTGAGGCACCCGCTTTTCAGGCTGACATGTCCCCGTTAAGGGTTACGTAACACTTAAGGTGACCTGATGATGGGAGGTGTGAGAAGCTTTCTTCTTTGTTTCTAGACCACTGGTTCAAGACTGTGCTGGGATCTCCCACAAGCACCAAGAAGACAGAGTCTGTACCCCATGTGGGTGGCCCAGTTAGCCAACCTAAAGACGGGACCAGGACCAAAGTTAAGACTTTTCTATTGTGTCCCTCAAGGCAGAGTGGGTGGAAGGAAATGCCACACAGTCTCCTGTTCTTGTTCTTTCCCCACATACGAAGGCAGGCCTCACATGAAATACGACCAGAGGAATCTACAAAGATATCAGGGCCTGGAAACCGCATGGATACACCCAATCCACTTTGTTTTTCAAAACTCTCAGTGACATCCTCTTTCAGAAGTTGCCCCCAATTACCTGTTGATGCTGTTTTTCTGTGCTAACATCTGCCAGTCCTTGCCTTTGGCATTAGGGGTATCGAACGTAGCACAAATCCGCTGTCTGATGGAGTAGGGAATTTTGAAGGCTTTGGGGCCAGTCTGTGCAGGGAAAGTGCTGTCCTCTTGTGCAAAGAAAGTGATGGTTTCTCTTTCACTCTACAAACAAAGAAAGCATGGTCAGGTCTGAAGGGAAGCATGACTGATTGACACCGTTATTTTTTTTATGAAAATCTATTAACACCATGCACAAAACACTTGCCTATAGTGATGGGCTCTATAAAATACACTGACATGTTCCCCTTTCTTCTAAAACTGTAAATAACTTCTCTAGTAGTCTGGTGAATCACGTACTGGAGATTTACAATGTGGCTTCCAATCAGGGGAGTCATAATCATCAGCCTTCTACATCCAAAGAGATGTCAGGTGACAGCAGAATTAAACCTTTTTTCTTTTCTTTTTTTCCTTTGTCTCTCAGAGATATATCTAGAATCAGTAGGAAGAAGCCCCGAAGTGACAGATTTTAGTTCAATGTAAGGAATGACTCTTTGACAGAGCTGACTTAAGATGAACGGGCTAATCAAAGGAGCTAGCTGGGCAGGTACCTGTCACGAAAGCTACAAAGGGGAACTGATTGTATATTGATCATCTCAAAGTTTGTGTTGCCCCGTCTGAGTCGAGAAGTGTGTGATTCCATAGTAAATATTTTGGTCTTGTTTCAGCATGACATTGCTTTGGTAATACGTGGTCAGTGATGAGGTCTAGACTAGCCTGAGGACTGGTGCCGGCTGGAAAGCTTCTGCCTGCTGTCTGCCCAACCCGCTTCTGATTTAGAGCTCTCTGATGAGGATTGGTTATTTCCATACATACCAGCAATCGTATCCAACATGAGACCATGCAGACATCCAGGAGATTGCAATAGCTGCTGATAAATTTATATGAACCAACAGAATTTTAAAACCTGAAAAGTATCTAACTGAATCACGCCTGTGATTATGATGTGTTACAAGACACAAGGGATTCTACAGATGTAATTAAGGTCTCTAATCAGTTGACTACGTCCTGAGCAAGAGGTATTTTTTTCTGGGTGGGCTTGACCTAATCAGGTGGCCCTTAGAAGAGAGAAGAAGCAGCTCTTATCTGGAGGCATCTCTTCTGCTGGCCTGGAGGAAAGCAAATAGCCAGGCTGTGAAATGCCTATAGAGTGGGACATGGGGCTAGGACCTGAGGGCACCCCCTAGAAGCTGAGAGTGACCCCAGTCCAACAGCCGGCAAGAAAGTGTGTACCTCATTCCTGACAGCTTCCTGGAGGAGACATTTGGGTTGGCCTTGAAGGATGAGTAGTCACTGATTGAAAAGAAATTGAGTGGGTAACTCGTTATTTTAGGCAAAATGAGTGATTCTTTTCTGATATGTTGGACGGTTATAAAATGAACCAACTCAGGCTTCTTACTGAACAAAAGAGGTTATGAGGAACATCATTTTGAATCATGGTTTGTAAAATTTCTTTTAGCCTTTAAAAATGTAAATCAAGTAAAAATAGTTTCCTTAAATTTCCTGACTGAAGGCAGGCCGATGTCCTTAAAAACGATGGTAGAAACTAGAGAGGAAAAAAAAGGGATTCTATGCAAGATAACATGGTAGCTGTCACTGGGAAAGGGCACCAAACAGTGTTAACATGTGAAAATGTGGCTTGCCAATGAAAACTGAAAACACTGTATGTGTCCATGACAAAGAACTGCAATAGAATGGGCTTTGGGGAGCTTTTATGGCCTCATTGAGTTGATCAAGCTGACCAAGCTCTGACGTTACTGTTGGCAGGGGAAAGGCCACCCTGATACATAGTCTTCAGGACAGAGGTGGTTATGACTTCAAAGTGAAAAAATGTTACAGAAGACTGACTCTTCAGGATTTTTTCTCTTTCCTACACTTTAATAAGTGGGCCCCCCCTTTCTCTGTAAAGTTTCCAAATTTCAATATTTGCCATGCACAAGGATGACACTTTATGTAACATTTACGGTGCGTTCTCAAAGACATCTGGGCCACGTAATAAGAATCCTGTAGATACATCACATTTTCTGATTGTTTAAATTAAATATGCAAAGGAACAGCAGATTTCCATGCTCTGCACATCTGAGATAAGCGGCTGCTACTTGGCTAGCTGGGGAGTTGTAAATCAACGAGAAATTCCAAGTATTATGTCTATTTTGTAACAGAAAAATCATCCCCCAACCTTCCACCACTTTTGGAAGAAAGATAAGAGAATTGCTTGAAGGGAAAATTGTAAGTTCCCATATAAGTTCTTTCTCTCCCCAAAACGGTATTCTTCAATATTATTACATCAATAAGGAAGGATGTAGTAAATTATTTAGCGATTCCTTCCTTCTCTTCACGTTTAGTAAAATTATTTTGCTTCAGTCTCCAATTTTTAGATCGGTGATACTGTTGCTTTTACAGACTAATCAGTTGGTGATCATCGTTAGGTAATTCAGTGAGGTTACATTTAAAGAAAATCAACCTGCTTCTACAGATTGACCCAATAATGGGCACTCTAAAGAACAGAAAAAAAAATACATTTTCTTGATCACTGAAATAATTTTTAAGTCTGAGAATGGCATGAATGATTATATTCATGTGGAAAGCCATTTACATGAGAGGCATGGAAGAATATGATAGATATGAGGCTGAACACTAAGAACCACAGGCCTTCAAAGAGGATAATCATTGCGCTGATTTAGATATTTAAAATAAATATTTTACAGATAATGATACACGTGTATATGTATCTCTTTTACCTCTCCTGTTAAATTACCTCCATTGTTAAACCCATGAAACAGACACTAGGACATCCATTAAAGTTAGGAAGGAGCTGAGGGCCCTGTGCTTAAACATGCAGGGATTTGTTTTGGGGGATGAAGGGCAGATAATTAAAAAAAAAAAATTCAGGTATCTACTGAAAGCTTCAAAATATTTATTTATTTATTATTGTTAATATTGATATTTTTAATCAACAAAACCCTAGTTACTAGTTTCTTAAAAGCACCTAATCACTAGCTTATTAAAAGCACCCTTGGCCTAGAGGTTATAAAATATGCACTTTCACACTTGATCTATTATTCCCACTTCCCCGATCGATAGAGGGTCATGTCTAGAATGTATCTTGTCTCCACCGTAGGTAATCCCGATTTTGTAGCACTTTATGTATCTTCTTTTTTTCTGGGATCATCTGTCACAAAAATCCAAGACATTTTTAGGGAGAAGGGGATGCTTTGTATTCAACTGGATCTATTACCAGACGTATGCTTCTGCCAAGAGTGAAACAATTCTAGGGTTGGAAGGATCATGAGTGATCGTTCGCTCAAGACCCTTCTTTGCAGGAGGACTGCCATGTGAGAAATCTATTCTGTTCTTGAAGACTTATCAAATGATCACTTATTCCATCCCATGCCATCCTTCTACAGTCTTGAGGAAAGAACCTCCCAATTTTCACCTACTTGCATACTTAGAGATAAAATTTTAATGGTGTCATTTTTGTCACTAGTGCCTAAGGCCACTAAAACAAAGGCTTACATTATGGACAAGGCCCACACTCAGGACTGCTAAATTAGACTTCCTTGACTGAGATCCTGAAGTAGTCTAGTATGGAAATCCAGGCTTTGACCTTGAAGGCCGGTATCTCCGTTGGGAACTCTGGCTCCCCATTATTCATTTTATCATCTTGGACAAGAAGGTTGACCTCTCTGAGAATGTTACATCATGTCAAATTGTGATAGTATGGTATTTAATCCACACAGAGTTAGGGTGGTTATATGTGAAAGCACATGAAATGGTACCTGAAATACAGAGGCTTTCAAAAGTTCTTAATTTTCTTCTGACACAGAAAATAACAGATTTGCCTAAGAACTATGGTTTATTACAAAGAGATGGGGATGTGCTGGGCCAAATGCAAGCAGTAACACCTGAAGTGATTAATAATGTGATCCTTCCAGGACCAAAAGGGTAATAAATCTTCTAAAAGGCATATACACAATGGATGGTGGTAGCCCAACGGTGACTAAGTATTTTTCTGAGGCTGGCCTCTTATTATCAAGAGATACTGTGATGTCGTCTTTTTCAAGGCATTGCAAAGTGATTGTAAGCTCGCGAAGCATTAGACAAGGAGATGGAGAGTAAAGGGCATGATTGTGTTTATTAGCTCACTTTCCTTCCATGCACTTTGCACTCCAAAAATTTGTTTAAGCAAGGAGCAGAGGTACCATGATGTATGGAGCCTATCACATTCCTTTTACATAAAGATTTCCTGTAATAGCAGAAGTTGGTCTGCAATATCGTGAGTGCCTTAAAGAATAAAAGCCCCTTAAAAGTGGAATTGTTTCATTGACCTGTGAATAGACGTTTAGGGCAATTTGCATCAGAGGCATCTTCATGTCCTGTCTTTTCACACTTGCTTCTGAATACGAGAAGGAAAATCTGCTTGGGCTTTCCTTTTGTGTTTATGTTAAAACTTTCCTAAAATTTTTCATTTTACTTTGAAATGTATTATGTTCAAGATGCCATGACTGTTCAAGAAAGAGATTCTAAAAATATCCTACCCTACCTTTCTGGATCTACCTTTCCTATCAAAACTGCTTTAGCACATAATGCTAATTGGCAATAATGAATGCAAATACTGTACAAACATGTCAGTTAAGACAGCTATCAATTTTGAGGTGCAATCCTTTGGAAAGCCATCCACTCTTCAGAAAACCTATTTGGGGAATTAGCAAGACTCATCTTGCATAAACAATGAATTAAAATGAGAATGGAGAGAAGTGATGATTTTGTAAGGCTACGAAATTGAGTTGTACGTATATAAAACTATTCACGCCTTTTGCCAAGCCCAAATGAATAAATATATATTATGTATATATTTATACATATGTGTGTCTGTACACACACACACACACATATGTACATATTCTACTGCTGAACAATAGAATGTGCTCGTCTCCACTAGCCAGGGATTATCTTAAGAGTTGCTCAGAAAAGCATTCCATGTCTCCCTTCATTCTGCCTCTCAGCTACTCTCTCCCTCTCCCCTCAAATAACCATTCAGGAGGGAATGCTGGTGTCTACTCTAGAAGCCCAAGTCTACAGCCATGAAGCCATTCAGTGATTTAGGTAAATCAGAGCCATGGCAGACATCAGGTGTCTTTGTGCAAAAACTCCCGAGTGAATGCCCCCCTGACTCCCATTCTAACTCTGCCCTTCAATAGTGACACGACCTTGGACAATACCCTTTCCCTCTCTGCAGTTCCATTGCCTTACTTTGTAGAAAGAAACTTCTATCGACTCTGTCGTATGTTATAGCATCGATGAATCTAGATTTAATGGAAATGGGGCTCTGCAGAACCCTGAACCTGGAGGATGTGAGAAACTGTAAGGCAGTAGGGAACCAATCCCCTGAATATGATTTCTGGAAGACTAGAGAGAACCAGCAGAAAAACCACCCAGTGGTGACCTTGTGCTTCTTCATGGTATGTATCTGCCATAACGTACCATCAGCCAATGATAACTCTCCGGTCCAAGCCCGCAGTGGATGATTAGATTGTTTGTGGTTTTGTGTATAAAAAGCCCTGTACCAGTTCTTTCCCCAAAAGGGTCTCCACAGAGCCGAAGCTCTGACGCGTTGAGTTGTTTCGCCCATCGGGGAGCTCAGCTCACTCCTGAGCCTGAGAAAAAGTTTATTTGCCCTGGTCGGTGATGAGGATTAAGAGCGAGTGCATTTGGAAGCTCTTTTACAACCTGTGTAGCACGATTGAAACAGGCGCATTAATCTTACTGTCCTTTAGAAATGGAGTCAAGTGGTCCTGCAGACCGAAGACTCACCTCTAGGATCGATGTCTGCACTTGGAGGATCTGTTCATGGCCTTTGAGCTGCCGGATGCAGATTTTGCAGGACAGCTGGGTGGTGGTGGGTGTGTAGCGCTCCAGGGAGAAGGCACAGTGCAGGGGCTGTTGGTTACTGCACCACACGCGGGAGAACGGTACCTCCTGCGGGGAAAGGGGGGGAAAAAGAGGCGTGTGGCGAGCAGAGCCTGGCCGAGATGGCTGGCGAATAGGAAAGACTTAAGAGCGATAATTATGAGGATGATGACAGTGATTGCAGCAGAGATAATTGCCTAAGCGACTTTGGTGGAATTGTTGTAGAAATAATGTTCCAGCATATGCCAAGCAGCACAAAAAGTAATTAATGTCAATTCCAATTGATAACATTTGAATTCCAAAACCACAGCGCAAGCACTCAGATTTCATTTGGTGACACACACAATGAGAATACTATCAAAAATTAATCCTCATGTTTTTCCACTAAAAAAAAAAAAAAAGAAAAAAAAACATTCTTTAGAAGACTCCAGTGGTCCGTCCTTCTCCCTAAGCGTGGAGTAGGATGATAGCTTTTCACCTTAATGAACATTATTCTAAAGAACACACCAATCAGAACTTACCCCAACACCACAAACTCATACAACTGTATAAACAGGCCACAATACTGCTAATGTAACCAGCAAAAGAATTTCACCCAATGCCAATCACATACACACAGACACACATCCCAGAGAGAGACACAAACACACTGGGCTGCCCACAGCAATCTTGTTTGCCAACTCCTCATTCACACAATTCAACTGCCAACAATTATGTGTATAGTGCCCGCTAATGACCAGACGTTGTAGAAGATAAACGGTAAGAAACGAGGTTCATTCTCTACTGTCATGGGACCTACAGATAATTGAGTGTGGCAAAAGCAATTTTTACTAAATGAGGGGGAACATAATAAAATCTACATACACCACCCTTTCCCCCCGACCCCTTACTTGCCAGTGCTAGCCAGTGCTGCTCAGGCACGTGGCTTTACAATAATGCGAAGCAGAGGTCAGTCGTTGATATTCTTTCATCTAAAAGGTCTCTCCTTCCTACTCAAATCAAGCTGAGATTCTTGGCAATGAGTACAGGGGCCCAGCCTCTGATAACGTTCATCTCCATCTTTTTTCTTTTTCTCATCTCATGAATGTGCTTTTTACCTGCTGCTATTAATATAATTTCTTCCAATATTGACACTGACGGGTGGCAAAAGATGTCTCAAGTTTGGACGTTTGATACTCTTTAGTGTGACTGGTGATGAAGCCATCACGGATTATAAGACCAGGGGCCATAATTAAAATTCAATTTGCTCACTTTGAGGAACTGGGAGTCACTTCGTTTTTTGTGAGCTCTGATGTGCACACTGGTTCCTAATTTTCTCTGCTGGAAGTCTCACGGATCTGGATTTGGGATGCTCCCTGGGGGAACCAGCAAGGAGGGGCAGGTTTTGATTTTTGCCCACTCGAAGAGCAGAGCGCTCGCTTGGGGCAGTCTGAGAGAAGAAAGTCGCGCACTAACCCCTACCACACATCCCGGCAAGAAGCATAAGGGCTTTGTGGCTTTGTTTCCTTTGTTCTTCATCCTGAGTCAAGGGAGAGGCAGTGGGGTTTTGTCTCAAGAAGCAGAGACAAGGACTGAGAGAAGGTCCAGTTGGGGAGGCCCCCCGGCAATCTTTGGAGGAAGTCATTTTCCCAACAACATGTGAAAGTGACTTTTCACCTGCACCAAATCCCACACCAGATAAAAGAAATAATGATATGTGTTTACAAGTTCTACCATTTCTTCTTCTTGTCCAACCCAACTCTTTTCATGCTTCTCCTCCTAAGGCTTCTTCCATTTTGTAAACTGTGGGCAACCCTTACTTCGTATCTCAGCCTCCCACACTTCTGTGTCTGCTTCCTGAACTCTTCATGGTCCTGTGTGCTCACAGATGCCCACTGCCACCTCTCTGTGGAGAACTCGCAAGAGCTACGTGTCTGGAATTTATCTCATTATTATCCATCACCGACATTATACTCTTCGTCACTACAAATCATTTTATTTGGCCTTTACTATCTTCAAAACTGACTATCACCGTTCACTGTCATTGTCCTTCTCCAATTTTCCTATCCCCATTAAGGATCCTCATCTCTCCTCATTAGAGCTAACTGTAGTGACCCACTCCCCAGTCTCCTGCCTTCAGTCTCTACCATACTGAGCTAATGAGGGGGTTAGGGCTTGACCGTAGAGGGAAACAGGAAGCAGCGGATTGGCGTTCTTCAGGAAATAGCATTGCAGTATCTTTTTTACCTCTAATTACGAGTGGGGGACACTAGCGTTACCAGATCGCCTGGGAATTCTGCTTTCATTACAAGAATCCTTTGCATGGGGGCCCTGTATGGCCCCCTGATGCCCGCCATATTAAATAGTCTCAAGGGCGTCCATTATCTACGGTCCCATTTCATTTTAATAGCCCTCAGATGGACTCTGCTTCAAACCAGTACACTTTTTATAGAGTTACTTTGCACCGTCCCCTTTCATGAAAGTAACTATAACACGGGGCTCAGTGGTTAATAGGTGCTTTTGCCTAATTAAGAACACTAAGAAGGTTTTTGGTTTTTTAACTGAAATTTGAGTAGTTACAGCATAGTAAAAGTTGTTGGGCTTCAGGGCCAGACAGAGCTGAATTCAAGGTCCTGCTCTTAAACTGCCTCCCCCCTACCCCTGCATTTTCTGCAGTGGATTTGAACACTTGATAATGCTTACCTTCCTAAACAACAACAACGGCACTGACCATTTATTACTGAAAAGTGTCCTCTCTGGTATCATTTGCTACATTTCTTATATTTTCTCCAGTAAACATTGCAAGAAAGGTAATACAATAATGCCCACTTGTAGAGATCATCTTTCCTCGCAGAGAGACATGAGAATCAGCACACACACAAAATCCTCTCTTTTCTCTTTACGTTCCACTGCACACAGTGAAAACATTTTAAAAACCTGATTTTAAGACTGTATCAAAAATAATATATATTTTTTTAATTGTTGGCTCGAGTAGCCACTGCCGATAGTGCTCGACAGAACATTTCAAGGTAATGGAATTAGAAGTACTGAAATTAGTGTGTTTTCAGGGCAATCATCTTTGCTTTTATTTATTTATTAAAAAAAAAAAAAAACTATCAAGATGCTCACTGAGCTAAGAGGAATGCTGTCGCAAGTAATATGGGAGGACCAAGTGTAGCAAAGTTATGGGTGTTTAAAGAATTCCGGAAATGTTTTCATTTTGATTCCCATTATAATTAGGTTCCTAGCAGATGGAGAGAATGTAAATCACATCCTAGCAGGAGACAGACACTGGGTTGCCCAAGACACAAAGCATGCTGAAGAGACAGCTGCTTTTATCCTAGGGAGGTGAAAGCCTGACTTTGTGTTTTGTAGGATTAAAAAAAATAATATTGTATACTGTTTATTGCAGCTTCTGTACCCTACAGTCAGCAAGAAATAGCGGAATGTGTGATTAAGTAGCACCTAGGTCCTGCTAACCGATTGAGAGCAGAGTTATTGACCTCCTAGACAAGGTCTGCTAAATCTGTGGAGGGGACAATAGCATATCTCTCACTGGGATCAAGTCTTAAAAACCTGAGAAGAAGAGAAGGGATACTGGTATTTTTGCAGGGGGAAGACTAGAATCTTTCCTTTGGATCAAAGTCAACGGGTGCTGCTGTAACCAGCTCTCCTAAGAACTCATGTAGCCTTCCTGGAGCCCACCCAGCACAGCTGGCCCCATGGGCAATAAGGGTTGTAGTACAGTATTTCGTTAACTGTAATCCTCCAGAGTCTAACCCAACAAGATTTCAAAGCTAGTTGGTCTGCCTATTCACAGGGTCTCCTCACACAGCTCTGGATCCAACCTCAATTCACACTGTTCTAAAAACATTTCTCATGCAGTTGATTGATGTCCGATAGGGCAAATATTCTAGGCAGTGCATATCTCCCAGGCCTGAAAATTCTTGGTAAACTCTACCTTTCTGAGAAGAAGAAAGTAAGGTTTCTTATGAGAGTAGGCGTTGGGTACCAATTGGAATATGTCGCTTCTCAGATTCCTGGCTTGAAGTTAGAGAAAGGGGGAGAGGAAGCCCAGTGGTCTTCTGCGTGCTGAGTTGGAAGATGGCAGAAGATGATAGGGAGATTTACCAGTTGAAGGAGAAACCTATAAGTGATGTCAGGAAGAGTGAGATTTTCTGCCTCCGTAATAGCTCTTGGTTAGTTCCCATCCACTAAGCCCTAATGAAAAGCCATTCTCTATCATCCATGCCAAGTTTGTCAGTACACATCATGTTCTACATGAGGTTCAAGCAGGATGAACACACACCCTCCCCAAAGTGCTGGCATCTGATGCCTGGAGCAAACACAGCATGGCCGTTAAGACCAGCACAATATGTATTCACATAAGCAAGGGGATTTCAGTGATGATGGCAGGGGCAAGAAAACTGGAGGCTGAGGTGGTGAGGGGGGAGAAAAAAAAGGAATGGAGCAGAAAGCCATTTGTGGGTAAGTAAAATGGAGTGGAAATGAAAACTCAGTGGCAAACCTCCTGGTGCAGAGAAAATTAAATTATTTCTCAGCCTTCCAAGACTCTTGCAAATTATGGTCAATTACAGAAGGCAAATATTTATCCAAGTTCCCAACGTCCGGGCAATCCAACCCATCCTGGCAATAAAGCGTGTTGGGTTTCCTTGTGAGCCAATGCCCTTTGGCTTTGGCTGGCCCTGTTGTATCCTCTGAGGTCCACAGGCTCTTAGCACCCCCATGCCTTTCCTGCCCTGGGCTCCCCGTGGCATCCCTGGTGTTGGAATTATTGTTTAAGTGCTCGTGCAAGATGATGGTTCTTTCATCTGATTTTTTTATCTCTAAACATTAAACTTGATAGTTACTTTGGACTGAGCCACTTGCATTAGATCCAGTGGAATGCTGCCTTTAAGCCTACAAAGATTAGTACAGAGGAGTTTACAGGACTATCAGGATTTGTAACAGTGCCCTAAAGTTCAATTTGGACTGGAACTTTGAATACTGCTTTCCCAGATACAGAAAACACCTAGGTCTCAGAACATCATAAACAATACATTTATTCACAGAAAACCTATTGCCGTAGGGAACGTGCCCAAAAAAAGTTGTTTGGAGCCACAAGAGATGCTCTAATTGCCCTGAATGTCCCGAAAGAGTACACAGAGGGGCAATCCCCCAGGTAACGAGAAGCCTGTGAAGTAAACAGGAAAATACAACCTTGTCCAATTTGAAAACAGTGAATTTTCGAAGGCGAGAATGTTGGTGGTTCAACTCTTTTCTAACACTCGTGGCTCAGCCAAGGTTTTTCTCTCCGTGATTGGCCTCGTTCCCATTCTGACAAGCTGGTTTACCTGGTGCAAGTTTCTCCTTTCTTTCTTTCTTTCTTTCTTTCTTTCTTTCTTTCTTTCTTTCTTTCTTTCTTTCTTTCTTTTTTTTTTTTTTTTTTTAATGAATGCTGCATGGATGGAAAGGTTAAAACCCTCCAGGGCTCTGCAGGCTATGTTGACAGACACAACAAAGATGTGTGAAAGCCTCCTGTGATTCCAGATCAATATGAGCCCACCAGAAGCTTTTCCAAAGCTAAGGACATGTCCTGTCACCTGAAGCACAGATGACTTTGGCTTAAGCAACTCTTGTCGACCAGCCAGCTGCTGCTGCTGATGGTACCCATCACTAGGAATTTCTAGAGAAATCGGTGGCAGGGTCCCACATGGATAAGAGATCTTTCTATGCTAAGCAATTACTCAAATTCCCTAAAAGTCATCTGAGAAGACTCTAAGCCATTTTGCAACATTTAAAAATTCTCTGATACGGACATATGTGAACAATAATATAGAAATATCTTTATATGTTTGTAAAGGGATTCTAAGAGGCATTCTTTCTTAGCCTCTCAGTTCGTAATTTCTTCTTCCCACCTTGCCCAAAATACATGACAGCAAGCACTTCATATATTCAGGACAAAATCTCTTGTTCCTACCTGGCCAGCCCGGGCTCCCTACATCTCAAAACTGTCACCCTTAAAAGCATCGACCTCCATATCGTTCACTGCTGACCAGGATGAAAACAATGTCTCGTAATGAACTGGTTTTCATAAACCAACCTCCCTTAAGTGGGAGAAAATTTCCATTACGTGGCATCATGTACCTCCCCCGTCCCCCGTTAGAAACCCGTGAACTTATGACAATATGATTAATTCCCTGTGTGTAGTCCAAACTGCTGCATTTCTGTGACAGTTTTGAGGTTAAACCCATACTTTTAAAGGAGGAGGTTAGTTAGGAGTACCCTCGCCAGGGTTTGTGACATGCTTGTGGGTTAAAGCAGAGCCATTTCTGTTAGCAGCCCATCTGGCCAGTACCTGGCATGCAGTGAAGGGTTTAATCCTCCAGAGGAATGGGGGGATGTCAAGGACAGAGATCTGAAGACTAAAGGTATTCCCTTTGAAATGCAGCAACTTTGGTTCTTCCAGAAGCTGTCCACCTTGATGCCTTTCATCTGAAACCACTTCCTATAGGGCAGAGAAGAGAAAAGAGGCACAACAGTGAAGTAACCAATTTCTGCCACATTTCTTTCCATAGGTAGGCATGCTCACTCCCAGGTGTCTCCCAGAAATAGACAGCATGAAAGACACACACTTCTTGTATACCCCTCTAGCCTTGCAAGGTCAGGACTAAGGATGAAAAGCTGCTAAGAAGGATCTGGGCAGGAAGAAATGGTTGCTTTCCATTATTTGCATTGCTTAGGCTTCTAAACATGCCATGCCTTTCTTTAAAACTCAAAGACCTCCCCTACCGCTAGCAAACAGTTATACTGTGGGGTTTCTAGGGCTGTGTGAATTTCATTTGCCAGGACCATAATCAAGGGATGGGTTCACATTTCACACCGACAGTAGGAGCAGTGCCCCCTCTGCCCTGTCATGTGTTGGTCACGAACACAGGCATTATGTAACGCTTATTCTTCAGTTCAGAACAAATGTTACAGGGTGTGTGTATCATTTGTATTTATAATAATGTTAATAAAAGTTGGGCCAAAAGGCCAAGAGAAAGTAAGTTGTTTACCAAGTTCGGTTTAGCTCAGAAAAAAGAAAACTGGTTCCTGAAGATAAACACTCCTATTATCTTTTGCTGAGAATTCTTTATAATTACATTTAACACAAACGCAATTCACCTCCATTCCATTGAGCAAACCATTTAATTCATCCTGAATCTGTGGTGCTTAGAATCATCACTAGAGAGATGACAAGCCAAATAAAATAACAGACATCAATTCTGTAAAAGGTTAAACTCCCAACTGGGGTGAGGCTGTTAGTGTTCCTGGAGATAAGAGAGATCTCCCTAAATCTATTTCTTAAAATCACCATTAATTGACTTATAATTCCCTTGCAGCGTTACCATAAATAAGAAAACTGAGATCCTTTAATTCTGTCCTATAATCTTCCCAGATTCTAAAAAGAGATTGTGAGAAGTCAGGCAAATAGGCTTATAAATACAATAAAACTTACATTTCAATTATCAGTGAGTAAAAGCAGCTACAGAGGTTATCTTGTCCGACTCTTGCCTATGTACAGAATAACAGTAATAAAAACCTTTCTTACTAAGATGCAGCTGTCCAGCTTTTATCCATCACATATATGCAACTCTTAATTGGTTGCTAGTATCTTTTTCTCAGGACTAAACGATTCAATTGCAAGGTCATTGTCTCCAGTTCTTCATTTTAGTGAGAGGGGTGTTTCTTGGGGGCTCTTAAGCCAGCGCTGAACTGTCCGTGATGTTGGCAGTGTTCTGTGTGTGTGCTGCTCAATGTGGTGGCCACTGGCCACGTGGCTATTAAGCACTTGAAATACGGCTACCGCGAGTAGAGAACTGAATTTGTCCTTTAAATCAAGTTACATTTAAGTATCCATATGTGGTTAGTTGTTACTGTGCTGAACAGCGCAGTGCTGGGTAATTCCTAACATTGTGGGTCTAGGAGTTGGGCGGGACAACATGGTGGCCGGCATCTGTTGGGGGTCATAAAAAGTGGATGGAACATGGTAGGGTGGGGAGGAGAGGGAATCCATTCCCAATGCTGACTTGAGGCCTTTTACAGATACTGGTCACCGGTTCCTTGTTGAGATTTAATGAGTGTCCACTGGAGAGCTATGTTTGATGGGGGCTCTAAGTTTATAGAAAGAAAACTGTGTCTGCCACCAGGCAGCTCACAGTCTAGTGACAGAATAGCAGGCATCGGATTATGATATAGTATCTGACTCTTACAAATACAGGGATGCCTTGGAGGTTAAGGGAAGGCAGAGGGTATAGCCTTGTCAAATGGGAGGAGAGGCCAGGAAAGGAACTGGGAAATCAACAGAAGAAGTGATATTCAAGCTGAGCCTGGAAGTAAATACAGAGCAAGCTATAGAAAAAGGAAGAGGGTGTGCACTCCGGGCAGTGAGCAGGATAGGCCCAAAAGGACGGAGATGAGACAGAGATGGGATAGATTAGGGTAGACAGCGAGTGGCTGAAGATGATGCAAATGTAGGGCAGTGACCAAATCATGAATTCTCGCTTACTGTGCTAAGGGCTTTGATCATTGATCATTGATCATTGATATTCAGATTTTAAGGAGCATAAGAATCTTCTGAGACTACATACACTGTGAGGAGTATGAATCTTATAAACTGAATGTGGAGGCACACGATTCCAATCAATTTTCCATGTGATCTTGGGCAAGTTACTTATTTTCTTTAGGCTTCTACTCCTTAGCTGGGCTTATTCATGGCCAAGCAAAATAGTCAGCATGTGACCGTATATTAACCTCTTTTCTGCAAATTCTGGCGTGAGGTTAGAAACAATCACGAATAAGAAGTGTGCTTATTAAAACCACATTAAAGCCACAGAGTAACAACAGTGTGGACTCCTCAAAGTATATTTGACTAGGATCTCTAATACCCCTTTCCTTTAAAAATCTAACTTGCCTGCATGTACAGAGAAGTAAACTGAGGTCAGAAGATGAAGGGCCTTGTGCAAGGTCACACATTCCTTAGTGGAGAGCTAGGCTGTTTTCACATTTGGAAACTACACGGCCTCATCACAGAAGAGGACTTCGGTTTTAAATCACCACGTACCTTATGTACAGATGAAAATATGGAGCCCACTCCCAGTCCCAAAGACAGCCATCTTCCTAAAGCTATAGGGTTAGTGACAGAGCTAAGACTAAAACAGGGCAACCTGACTATGGTCCAGTATTTCTTCTACATTTCCCTGCCTTTTTCTATGCTATGCTCAATTTTTTTTTTTTAGAGTCATGTGAAGATCAGACTATTATGAACTCTATCCCATAAATAATTTTTCTAATGTTTATTTATTTTTGAGAGAGTTTATTTATTTTTGAGGGGGAGACAGAGAGCATGAGCAGGGAAGGGACACAGAGAGAGGGAGACACAGATCGGAAGCAGGCTCCAGGCTCTGAGCTGTCAACACACAGCCTAACATAGGGCTCGAACTCACCAACGGTGAGATCATGACCTGAGCTGAAGTCAGCTGCTTAACCGACTGAGCCACCCAGGGGCCCCCATAGATAATTTTTCAATGGTGCAAGATATATATAAAGATAACATAAATTCGTCTGTATTTGCACTACTGTTATACATACTGTCTAACATTCCTTGAAATGCAGAATGGAGAACATTAGAAATTTAATAGATGTCTACTTATAATTATCACAGAGGAAAATGGTACCTTTTAAAAATTTCTGCTTTAGGGCCCCTAATATAAATACAACCATGATTTATTTTTGCTGTTTTTAGCTTGTTTCCTTTCCACCCATTGAACCAACTACCTACAACTAATGGGGTCTCACGATTTTGCAGAGAATAATAAGCAATTATAGTTCTTCTGTAACAAAACAAGCAGTTATTAAGACGAAGAAGCCCAATAATGAACTAATCATCATATTTATCTATTTTTCAAGGCACAACTGGCTTCAGAGTTAAAGAAATAAACTCCTGAGTAAACGTTTTAAAACACTCCCCAAATATAATAAATTATACTTAGCACAGAGTTCCCAGTTTTGCCCACAACCTATTGCAGTCCCCTCGGGGCTGGGCCTTGACCTCTGTATTTTTAAAGATGATTCTGATGCCCAGATAAGTTAGAGAATCAGTGATACAAACAGTTCTGCTGAGCGGGTTGTGAGTCATTCATTCAGTGGATATATTACCCTGAGTGTGAGGCATGATCCTCATTTGATTTTTTTCTCTCTGGTTCCTATATGGCAAGGACCTTATGGTAAATCTCTGGTTCTATTGTTAAATTGATATCTGCATTAATTAAACTCGAAAATAGGTTCTGGCCAGTTTCTTGTCTATAAAGTGTACCCAAAGGCGAGGGTTGGTGCTGGTTCTAGTCTGTCTGCCTCCTCATTTCACACTGGGGGCTGTTAGTTATTCAGTTCCCGGAGTTGTGGCCAGGAGAAACCTGGGCTTTGTGCCTCAGTGAGCTCTTTATGTTGATTTAATGAGACAGGCAGCAATATTCAGGTGTGCTTCAGGGATACTAAAACAGGCAGGCTGAATTTACATATTTATGAGACAAAACTGTTTGAACTTAAGCATGTGCACACAAACACACACACACAGAAATTGTGTCGCTGTGGTGTTTTCCTTTAAATGCTTTACATGAACAATATTTCCCAAGGTTGCATTATTGATAAACACAAGAACTACATCTGGAGGAAATCCTTTGAAATTAGATTCTAAATCCACATTAATGCCAAGTAAGTAATGAGTACCGAGAGGTACTGAATAGGAGAGCTGGGAGCAGTGGAGAAGAAAACGAGTCGTTTTTCCTTTTTTCTGTCTAAGATGGGGCAAGTGCTTAATTCCTTGCCTTCCCTGTGTCAAGGTTTGTTTGAGCTGTGTGTGCATACGTGTGTGGTGAGGGAGAGGGAAAGAGATAAAGCACGATAACAAAAACCTAGGTCGTAAAATGTTGCTGCTTCGTAAATATGCCATCATTCCTCAACCCTTGGTTTGAAAGGGGGCGATGTCAAACACACACATATAAAATGGCAGCTCTAATCATCGCAGAAACATTGTGGCAGGAAGGACAGAAGTCATTGCTTGTTCTCTTACTCTCCTCTCACCTTAGGGCAGATTTTTATTAAAACAAAACAAAACACAACACAACAGAAGCATATCTGAGACGATTTAATTTCCTAGAGATAGCTGTAAATGTATTTATCAAAACAGATCTTCAAAAACCTGAAACTAAATTATGCCTCAATGAGTTGTATGAGGTATTTTGTTTTTCACATTCAGAGAAACTGGTACTATTGTTCAGATGATATAGCCCAGGAGCAAAGGAGAAGCCAGCATAGCAGGCCTGCAGGAGGTATAGGGGACAAGGGGATGTCTGGAAAGGGACAACATGTCTGAGTACTAAAATCTTCTGAAGGAATACTGTTTGGTGGGACCATAACGTTGCCAGACCCTTGCTTGGTTCTAAGAGGACAGAAGACTTGGGTCTGGAAACTGTCTTCCTTCCAAGGGTTCCAGTGAGGGGGGAAATTTTCAGTATTTTATTGGACTTAACTTCCCAGTGAGCTATGAATGAAAGATGTCCCCATGATCTTCAACCAGGCTTCTTTCTTGGTGAGGAGGACAGTCCTAGTTGGGCCCATAGGTGTTCTTTCTTTGAGATACGGAAGATGCACTGAGATAAATATAGCAACGATCGCGACCAAGCTTGTATCTATTTCCAAATCACAACAAAACATTTTTATCACAGTGATAACGGAGGCTAATTCCAGAATAGGCAATTGCGGCAGAATTTTGCTTCTGGAAAAATGACATTACTTTTGATTAAGAAGTCAGGGTTCCATCAGAGTTATAGACCATGAATCATCACTGTATCTAGTATATTCAGCTCTCACCACATAAGTTGGGGGAACTAATATCAATGTGTGAAGTCTGCTAGAGGTTCAAAAAGTAAACTGTTGCTAAGGCTTTCCTAAAATGGAATGGTTTTAATGGGTTAGTAACTATAGAATTTTCTCCTCCAATTAAATGCCACAGATGATGCCATGAAAAATGTGACACAGATGATCTGGGATATTAAGGTACTTTAAATGAACCTGTGTAGAAGGTCTTGAACATGTTTACCTGGTAAGGGAAGAATCCAGAAAGCCAAATGCTTTCTGAAACAGAAAACCCAGACACTAAGGCTGCAGAGTAAATGACTGTGTTCCAAAAAGCTACAAGTTACGTTTTAATCTTTCTGTGGGCCAGAAGAGTTATTCAACCAAGGCTGACACTCTCTCACAACCCCAGGGGAAAGCATGGCCTTTGCTGCTCATGACAGCTGTCACATACATCCTGTCAATAACAAGTACAACCAAAGCCAATTTTAAAATCAGCTTTATTTGACATAATAGGAAAGAGAATCACTGGAGGTAAATAGATGATGACAAATGGGGTCAAAAGAATTTCTACTGGAAAACATCTCTCTAAAGCAAAATTAACGTGCTTTAAAAAATATCCCTAAGTGATGACATAAAGATATTTGGATTCAATTTAGACGCAGAACGCCATTTTCCCCAGCACTGATGAAGAAGTTGTATATTACCCATAGGAAAGGATAGTGGTTTGAAAAGCTGTGTTTAGGGCCTCATTTTCGTGACTTCCACTGAAGTTCACAGTCATCTGTGAACAGTTGAGCTGTTGTAGAATCTGGTAGCAGTCACCAGGAATGAAAATAGACGATCTGAAAGTCACTCAGTTTTTTTCTTTAGGCAAATGTCTAACTCACTGGTATATGATATACATGAGCATTATTCAAAGCGAGACCAAACTGGTTATGAGGGCTGACTTCCAAGGCCAATGTGATGAATGGGTCCTCACGGGCACACTGGTTGGCAGTAGGTTACCCCTATGAGCCTGGGGGCTGGAAATGCTCCAAGGCACCCCATGTTCCCTTTAGTTTACTCAGCCTTCAAAATCCAGCTGAATTACTAAACATCAAACTTGGGTCATGATGCATTTTACAACTATTCAGTGGTAGCAAGGGTCTCAGTTCATTCTTTGTTTTGTTTTGTGTTTTGATGGAGAGGGTGTGAGCAGGGGAGGGGCAGAAAGAGGGAGAATCTCAAGCAGGCTCCACTCCCAGCTCCAAGCCTGACATGGGGCTCAATCTCACCAACCATGAGATCATGAACTGAGGCGAAATCAAGAGTTGGATGCTTAACTGACTGAGCCATCCAGGTGCCCCATATTCTTTTTTTTCTTTTTAATTGTTAATGTTTCTTTATGTATTTATTTATTTTGAGAGAGAGAGAGAGAGAGAGAGAGAGAGAGAGATTGAGAGAGAGAGAGAAAGAGAAAGGGAGGAGCAGAGAGAGAAGGAAAGAGAGAATCCTGAGCAGGTTCCAAGCTATCAGCACAGACCCCAGTGCGAAGCTCGAACTGATGAACTGGGAGATCATGACCTGAGCTGAAACCAAGTGTCGGATACTTAACCAACGGAGCCACCCAGGAGCCCCTCACTCTTTGTTTTTGATTGCCAAACATCTGTTAAGTATTTTATTTTTGAAAAATGTTCTTATTAGGGGTGGCAAGAGAAGATGAAGATTATCAAATAGCTATCATACGATGAGATTTAACTACTTACACTGAAGTTCTTTCCTCTAAAAAATGGCACCCCTCTGATAAAAGGCTCTTTTATGCAGCCATATATTAAGTGTGCCTTTTTAAAACAAATTTTTTTAATGTTTATTTTTGAGAGAGAGAGCGAGCAAGCGAGAGCACACAAGCAGGGGAGGGGCAGAGAGAAAGGGAGACACAGAATCAGAAGCAGGCTCCAGGCTCTGAGCTGTCAGCACAGAGCCTGATGTAGGGCTCGAACTCACAAAATGCAAGATCATGACCTGGGCTGAAGTCAGACGCTAACTGACTAAGCCACCCAGGTGCCCCTAAGTGTGCCTTTCAAAAATGCCCTGTGCTACTTAAGAGATAGTCAGGGAAGGTTCAGGAACACAGGTGGCACTGCGTCACCTTTACTGGCTTATGCTCAGGATTCAGGTCGTTGTAGCTCTTCTATTGGTAAACATGAGTTTTCCAGTTCAGTGTCTTAAAAGCTAGTTACTGAGGAATGCTCTGCATAATGGACTTAATGATCCAGGACTGGAATAGCAGGGATCTGGGATGAGGTGGGTCAGGAGAGCTAGGCTATTTATATATGGGCAAAGCTTACATAGGCACTCCTGCATTATCCTTGCTATTAATAACCTCTCACTCTTCGCGAGTAGCTAATTTAAAATGAATTTTATGTGATTGAAAGTACCCAAAATGGAAAGGAACCTTGAACTATCTCTGCCCTAGTAGCCCTAATTATTAATAGGTTGTGTATCCAGGATATAATATGACTGCCTGCTGATAGGTATGATTTATAATTGTTGTTCCCTAACTACAACTTTTAGGTGGTTTAAGCGATTTTCTCACTGCCTTCTGCACATCAAGTAACTCTTACTGTTCCTGGGGCTCATGCTATTCTACTTTCTTGACATGGTGGCCCTTTCTCTTTTGCTACTAAGTCACACCCATTCATGAAGGTTGACTAAGGGCTCGCAGAGACTGTTCTCCAATATCTCTATTTCTTTTCTGTTCTTTTTTTAAAAATATTTATTTATTTTTGAGATGGAGAGAGAGTGGGAGCACGAGTCGGGGAGGGGCAGAGGGAGAAGGAGACACAGGATCAGAAGCAGACTCCAGGCCCTGAGCTGTCAGCACAGAACCCAATGCAGGGCACAAATTCGCACACTATGAGATCATGACCTGAGCCCAAGTCAGACGCTTAACTGACTGAGCCACCCACGTACCCTGGAGTCTCTGTTTTCTGAATTCTGATTACTCCTGTAGTCAGTTTATCATTCAGCACACAATGTTCTCTATATGTGTTTATTTAACCCTTGTCTCTTCTTGAGTGCCAGCTACCTCATGTCCTTGGAACTCAGCATTGTTAGACGTATAGTAACACAACTCTTGCTTCAAGATGGGTATCCCCACCAAGCCAGTGAGGTGGCTTCATTTTGCAGACCCTCAGCAACAGAATTCTCTATTGATACCGATCTTTGGGAGACCTCAGGCTTTCATGACACCAAAAGGAGAATTCTAGGGGTACCTGGGTGACTCAGTCGGTTGAGCGTCTGACTTCTGCTCGAGTCATGATCTCTCAGTTCCTGAGTTCGAGCCCCACATCGGGCTCTGTGCTGACAGCCCAGAGCCTGGAGCCTGCTTCGGATTCTGTGTCTCCCTCTCTCTCTGCCCCTTCCCCGCTCATGCTCTGTCTCTTTCTCTCTGTCTCTCAAAAATGAATAGACATTAAAAAAAAAATTAAAAAAAAAAAAAGAATTCTAGAGAAAAGGCTGACCTGAAATGCCCAAGGGGTATTGTCCACACAGTAGACTCTCAAGTTGTAATCCAAAGAGTTACAGGACATGCAGCCAAAAACCGCCACCTTGAGTTGCTTCACGGCACAGTCTGTGATTGGTTCTCCGGTGAGGGCGTAGGTCCCAAAGCTGTCCAGGAGCACATGACATGCAAAGGGGTCCAAAAGGCAGTAACAGGATGTGGACTCATCCTCCACTGACATCACTTCCTGTTGGGAAAAGGTGTTTTAAATTCTCTCAGCTTGGAAAGAATATGTGATTTAACAATGACTTTGCATGGACATACATGATTTTTTTCAGAATATTTTTACTGTCCTGTTTTTCTTGACGTTGAATGCTCTTTTTTCTATCAAAATACATTGTAACTGCTCATCTAGGGAACTTACGAGAGAGTTATATTAAGTTAATTGAAATTCTATAGGTTACAACAAACTTCATTTCCAAAGTTCTCCTTTTTTCAGTGATTTGTTCAGTGCCCAATTTATGAAAATCTTTAACAGTCGAAAGCAAACTTTGTTTTGAAAAAGGTCTATTTCTGAAGATATCTTCCAATATTGTGAAGGTAATACTTCTTTTCTCTCAAATATTTTATCCTCTTTCTACCGGATTCATTCATGAGGGACCATTAAATAAACGGTTTCAATAAAATGGCTAGAATACTTCCCCGTCCTTGATAAGAACTTTGGTGTGTGTGACTGGTTGGGGAGAGCATAAATATAACACCATCTGGATGAAAAGCTTGTGAGGAAGTGCTCAACAGAAAAACTGAAATGGTAAAAATCAAGGCAAAGCAAAACATAATGGAAAAAAGAGCAAAATTGGCCCCTTTATGAAGCCCATGGAATAAATAGCCCATGGGCTATCATGCCTGGGAAATGTGCCCCTGGTTGTACCAGGACCGAATAAATAGCAGAATGCATTTTCAGCAAAGAGTACAGGCCAGTTCAGAGATAGCTGGGCAGGGTAAATGTAATCCATTTGTAGCAAATGGGAATTTTCTTCTCCTAAAGAAACAAGATTTTCCTTTTATTCCTTTTGCTGGGAGCACCTCCTGGGAGGTAAGATCCCAAGGCTAGCAGGAGCAGGTCACTGTGTTCCAGCAAGATAATTCACCTGCTTTCATGCAAACTGACTTCAGACAGACAGAAAAGGAATCCCTATCAAATAAATCAGAGGTTTCACATAAAAATAGCAATTCCACTGCAATCTCTGTTGTATCCGTCTCTTGTTGTTACCTTCCTCACATGCTTTCTCATTTTATTGCCCCTCTCTTCTGTTCTCTCCTTGTGCTGTATCTCTTTCAAATGTACTCATATCCACAGGGAGACAGACGCTCAATAATTTTCAGTGCATTCATTAATGCATCAAAATACAGTTAGCCAACTACTGTGTTGCTGAACATTTCAACATGTTATAATCCCTATGATGGTAAAGTCAGACAGAAGTTTCTTTTATGAACACCACCTGTGTGCCCTGAGCCTCCTCTCTGTCTCCACAGAGATGACAGGGAAAGTCAATTCAGACAGGGACACATGGTCTGGGAGGAAGGACAGAAGTAACGGTTTTATGGACCAAGGATGGGCACATAAAGGTAACATGCCTGTGTGAGTAAATACATACGAGTGATGTATTCTAAAACCAAACAGAAAAGCCCCAGATCCTCCCTTCCTCCTCTTTTCCATTATCATGGAAAAACACTAGCCAGTACCTTGAGGATGTTGTAAAACACACACCATCAACCCTTTGAAAAAACAAGAAAATGCTTACAGATTTCACAGCAGACTCGTGTTAAGAGAACATAAGGTTAAATCTATTCCATAGGTGAAAACCAAATCTCATTTTTTATAAAGGAAGAATAGGGTCTCACCTCCCACTTGCCCTGCTGCGTCCTCTTCTTTAAATGGATGTTCCAGTGCTCAGAACTGACGTCCGCACAGTGTGGTATGGTCAATGCAAAGGGTGTGGTGACAGTCATGTCTGGGGGGCCACAGGTGACTTCAGGACTCAGGAGCACCTCAGATCCATCCGACTGGAGGCTTGATGGTTGGGAAAGGATTCAAGAAGCATGTAAAGAAGGGGGTACGTTTCAATGAGAAGTTAGTTACAGACTGGGGTTTTCTTCAGGTTGAGCAAAACTGTTTCCCAGGATTCTCTCCTGGACGGCACCTTACATGCACATGGCTGGTCTGGGCAACAGCCATTTATTCTGAACCACTCAAGCACATGGACCGAGTTTAGCTTAGGTTTCAAATCTAGGTTGTGACGAAATGAGAAGTGCTTCTTCAGAAATATAGGCAGAATAGAATACAGCAAACACCTGGTTGGTATGCCACACGCCGGCTGCTGAATTCTTATTCTTGTTGATGACGTTGTCAACGACCGAAGCTGAGGGCTTTATAGGAACGACTGATCCCTTTCTCCCAACAACACAATCTACAAATATTTTTTAATGCTAGTAAAACAACTTATTAGGGAACAAAGCAATGCGTCAAATATGCCCAGATTGAGTGTGTCACTTCTGCTTTCGAAAACCTTTGTTTTCTGCCAATGCATAAACACACAGGTTATATAGTGATCGCGCAGGAGACAGTTATAAATGTGCGCCACCAAATACATAAATGTATATCTTTCAATTCTTTCCTATTTTAGTTCTAAAGTCAAAGTCATTCCATCTAAACCTAGTGTTCACATTTCTCTGGACTGTGAATTATTGACTGGGAATAGTCATGAAACAAAAGAAAGGGAAATTTAACTAAAGGGAAATGATATCACCTCATTGAATGTTTCTTTCATTTTCCTGTCTTTTGGTTTTAATCTCTGCTCCCAAATGATGCGAAGAACCCCAAAGTCTGCTCATTCTTCCCCCAACTGCTTATGTGTTTTTGAACAAGCTGACTTTTTTTTTCCCCTGGGGAGAGGGCTGTATTTTTCACTTGTAAGAATACAGTGTTACAGAATATAGACAACAAAGCAATTTAAGACTCTCAGATGGACAATGCTACATGAGAGCTAGGATTGGTGTTATTTATTACTGAAGTTTTCTCTTACCCGACTTAGGAAGGGCATTTAAATATGTCATCCCTCATTAAGAAAGCAACCCCTTGAGCAAGATAGAAGATGGAATTTAGCACTAAAAGATACCCCCTTTTCCATGGTCTTGTATAAACACACAGTTTTTCTGGGAGTATATCTAACATGTTATTAATTTCTGAAATGCTTTAGTTGACACTGCTTGTTCTCTCTCAAGATAGGAACGGCCATCCTATAGCTTACGATTCCTAATATGCTCTGCAAGAGAAGTCCAGGTGAATAAGTGGGCGGGAGCATCTTCTATCTAAAACAGCCCTGAATGTGAATACACTATCCCCTTCCTTCTCCAGGAAGCCCTGAAGACAGACTTAAAACATTCAGTCTTCCACCTAGGCAACCGTAGTCCAAAGTGGACAGTTCCTCCCATACGACCAGGGCTACAGGTGCACTGAAAATATGTCTGCATGCACCTTTAAGCAGAGCAGGCAAGCAAGGCGGGCGGGGTTGGAAAGTAGTGTATTAGCAAGAACAAACGCTCTCTGAACAGCCTAGAACGATATACTTGAGGTTCGGGGAGGGGGGGGAATGTAAAATTCCAGCGCGAGCTACAAGCCGCCAGAAGCAGCAGCCTGCATGTGGATGCCTGCCAGCGGCCATTAGAGAAGGTTAAGCGCTTTCCGTGTAATTGCTGTTTGCGTTCATCACAGGCAGGAAAGGCAGGGATGCTTATGAGTGACCGATGACAAGCTCTCCTAAAAGAACGATTTAATTGCTTTCAGAGAATCATCCCCCTTGTTGAACATATTGTTCAAACATATGGGAATTTGGGGAATTATTTAATGCCAAATGAACTGAAATCAGCTAATTAGATGAACTCTCACACTCGTGAATAGCAAGGCTCCTCTCCGTAACAACTTAAACAGCATTAGGAATCAGAGGCAGAGCACGGCGAGTCTTCGGCAGAGCAGGGAACGGGAGCTTTGCATTAAACAGGCACTGGGCATTTCCACAAGTGCAAAGGAAGTAAATCAAGATTTATATCTAATCCTCCTACCATGAAAACAGTGTCTGTGGGTGTAGGTCTCTGGGGAAGGAGCAAAACTTAAATCTCACCGTTTTTCTTCCCCAAGATTAATAATCATTTATCCCTTTCTGCCATCTTCTACCTATGGCAATCAGGGAGATTTACCAATATTAATTAAAGCTCTTCACACACCTGTGGAGGCAGGTGTTAACAGCATAAAGTCACAGAGAAGTCTTCAAAGTGATGGAGCTGCAAAATACACCTGAAATTTCTGACTCCACGTGGGCTCCTGCCCTCTGTGACCAGATGCACTTCCCTTCCCTGTAACCACTAGCAGATTTCTGGTCCAATTGCTGGCTCTTGTGACATCCCAAGTAAAGATGGTGGGGGGGGGGGGGGATGGAGTCCAAGTATAGTCATGGATACAGACTTAGGACATTTGAGGACAGAAGTCTGGGGAGAGAAGCCTTTAACTGGGTCTGAGCAAAATAAAGATTCATAAGGACAGTATGGATGGCATTTCAGCTTTCCCATAGTACCTATGACAAGAAAGTGTCCATGCTCTTGCTAAGCAAAAAAAAAAAAAAAAAAAAGGCAACACAGGTTTCTAAAATTGCTGTGAGCTAATGATAACTGTGAATAACAGCAGTGACTTCAAAGCCATCATATGAATCACCATGGTGCATCACACACTCTAGTGCACATGGGAAAGTCTGGTTCTGTTCGACTTTTGCTACTTGTCTTTTTCCTTGTGTTTGACCCACCCATCCATCCATCCGCCCACATATCCACCCACCCACGCACATATCCACCCACCCACCCACACATCCACCCACCCATGCATCCATCCATCCACCCGCCTACCCACGCATCCATCCATCCATCCAGCCTACCATATGCCATGCATATTTATGAACACTTACGGATATAAAAAGATCAATAATTTAAGAGCTAGTACTGTGTAGCCAGGTGGCTTGTTGGGCAAGTGTATGGAAACAAGGCTGTTGAATTCAAATTTCTGCTTACACAGTGCAGCTGAGGGTTCTGGGGAAAACTCTGCCAGCTTTGCAGAGATGATGCCCCCAACCACAAACACTCATGGTGGGAAAGGGTGCTTCCAATGGCCACGAGAGCATTTTGCCCGGTAATCTGGTAAGACAGAAAGACTCACATTGCGACTTTTTTTCAGTTCCAGAAAGGGAAACCATGAGAAGAGTTGTTGCAGAGAACATTAGAAAAGTGAATAAAAGAACATGCTAAGGTCCCACTTGTGTCCTCCCTGTGCTCTTCACAGCATTGTGCTGGAGACCACATCCCTCGTGGCAGAAGAGAAAGCCAGGTCTTTCTGAGCCTCACTTCCCTTATGTGCAAAATAACATGGACTCTAAGATTGATGAGAGTTAAAAAAATAAATAAAACTAAAAATCACCTAATATGTGCTCAGCGGGTGGAGATTTTCTGCTTCTCCAACCCTGAATGCCCACCTTTCCTTCCTCCTTAAGAGTCTTATTTTCACAGGCACTGCTGTGCTTTTGAAGATGGCTAAGTAAGTCGATAAATTGTCATTATAACGAGATACGCTTTAACAAAAATTTCGCGGCCTTAGAGATGTGTGCTATTTAAGGGAATTTAAGGCACATTGGCAATGCATCCACCCTTACCTCCCACAGTCAGTCCTCAACCGGCAACTAGCAGGATCCCACTGAAAATGCCACCGTGTTCCCACCTCCAGGAATCACAGCTGTTCTGCTGTTCTGGAGTGCTGGGTGCTGTCTGGAAATTTTCCTCCAGCCACATCACCAGCTCCCTCATGCCCTTCAGGTCTTTGTTCAAATGATGCCTTCTAGCGAGGCATTCCCTGACCTTTCCCAACACCAAAGCTGGTCTTCACTTGTCTCCACAACACTTACTGTCCTCTAGTGCAATATACCGTTTGCATATTTATTTATTTTTGTCTCCCGCAAACAAGAATGTAAGCTCTATGAGGCCAAGGATTTTTTTTTCCCTTTCATCATTGTCTATAATGCCACTTGTAAGCACTCAGAAATATTTCTTGAGAAGAATGGAGGAGCCAGCTTGAAGTGGTTCCTACTGGCCCCAAATTGGAACATTTTGAGTATTAAAGTAAATAATGGTAGTATAGGATTGTAACCCATTGAATAACGTAACTCATGAGATCTATGGATATGAATGAATGAGGGAAAACTGTCCTATGCAACAGAAAGCCAGCTAATAAATGTTGGAAGTCATTTGGTAACCAACCACATTAATACTTGATTCAGTCAAGAATTATGAATGGATGTTAATCTACTTGGTGAACACTTGGAAAGTAATAAAGAACTCTTCATAGGGTTTGAAAGTATCTTCCCACTTAGTACTTACCTAGTAAGTACGTACTTAGTACTGAGTACTTATTAGTACTTACTAATTACAAAGGGTAAAATACTACTTTACGGCGCAAAACCTTGATGGACAGCACCTACCCAAAGTTATCAAAGTCAACATTGGCAGCGATGGGATGGACGGACAGAGAATATCACTCCCGATATGACACAGTGAAAAGAACGTAGCATCCGTCTGTAACATTCCTGCCAATAACATATAATCAGAGTCTAGCTACAGGAAACTATGAATCAGACAAGCCCCAATTGAGGGACATTGTGCAAAAGAACTGATCTGCACTCTTAAATTAAAACTGACCATGTCATAAAATAGAGACAGACTTAGGAACTGCTCCACATTACAGGAGACTAAAAGGCATATGACGGTAGATATAAAGGACGTTATTCAGATAACAGGCGAAATCTGAGTAAGGTTGGTGGGATAGATCATAGAATTGTCTCACTGTTAACTTCCTGATTTTGAAAATTGTGCTGCGGTTATGTAAGATAATTCCTTTTTCGGATATATACAATCAAGTACCCAGGGATCAAAGGACATCTTGTTCATAACGGTTACAAGAATACATATGTATACTTGTGTGTTTGTAGATATGTATTTTGTGCATATATGCACACAAGTACACATATGGAGAGAAGAGAGCAGAATACAGCCAACTGGTAAGATGTCAACACTGGTGAATATGGGTATGGGATGGCTGGAAGTGGTATTATTCTTGCAACCTTTCTTTAAGTTTGAAGTTGTGTCAAAAATAGGGGTTTTTTTTGAATGAATGAATGAATGAATGGAGATAGGGGCCCAGGGAAAATTTTTCTAGACTTCTTATAATGAAATCAGCGGGGTCACTGACTTCTGCATAAACGTGTGCTGGAGGGTGAGGGGTGCTGCTGCTGGCAGTGCAAAGCTGGTCCAAGCTTGGCCACGCTGGCCACACCAGCCAGCCACACAGTGACTGTCATTCGGCAGCGCCCACCTGCACACCACTGGCCACGAAGGTCGCGCTGAACAAGGTTGGCTCCGAGGTGGCAGCTGCTAACCACTGCAGGTCTGGAGGTGGATCTGCGCACATTTTGCTTTTGCTCTCAACGTTACTTGACCCGATTCTGGGCTGGGAATGCGTCACTCTCTTCAAGGGAAACAACCAGCTCCAGATTTCGAGATGAGATTTTCATTGTTGTTGTTGTCTGCCATGCTGTGCTTGGTAATTACGGTTCCCACCTTTCCTCCTTATGGTCTATATTATAGATTAATGTAGGTTTGATCACCTTTACCCAGAGTATCACTCAGGAATGCAGGCAGGAGAGTAATGATAGTTTTACTATGCCAGACCCTGGGTCGATACATAATTAAATCATATTTTAATGGAATAGACATAAAGGGCAGATAGATGGAAGCTGTACTTAGTCTTAAAATTAGAGCTCAGAAAACAAGGGAGCTCCAGCTTCCTAAGTTTCCTACCCAAGAAGGTACACACTGTTAACTATTATTCTCTTTCTCTCTTTTCATTAAAATCCTCCTATATTGACCTGAATGTTAACATTGCTGTGGATGAAAATCACAGGGTTTGGGTTTCTTATTTCTGCTGTTTTGAATTAGACACCTGTCTCATTCTCCAGCTCTGACCAGACCTTTCAGATGAGCCCCAGGAAAATGACATCATAGAACCTCCTACGGAAATGGGCCCCTGAAAGCCAGCGTGGCTCATCACTCAACCCCAGCCAGGTCACCTGAGGATTTTTGTTCCATAACTGCCATTTAAGAAAAGACTTTTGGAAAGGGAGAATAGGGGGTGAGGAGCAGAACAGGGGAAAAAGAGAGAAGTTAAGCAAAATATTCTCTTTATCACAGATTTCTTGAAGGTGTTTAAATGGTCCTGAAACTATAAAGTGGTCCATAAATCTTTGGGAAGCTATTTAAAATTATACTTGTGGACACCAGCAATTAAGAGTTCAATTCCATATTTCTGGGACAGGGCCCAGGAACCAACGCTTTTTCCTTTCTTCCTGACATGCAAGGTAGCCCTGGCATGAACGTTTGAGAAAAGTTGTGTAGATCTTGAGAAAATAGCCAGAGCTACACCTCACACAGTGGGGGCTTGGCAGCTGTCAAATATAGAGAGGGAAGGTTTCTGAAATGCAAGTTGGAGGCTGGTCAAGGTTAAATACTCAATCTTAAGGCCTTGGATGATGCTATGGTGTTGGAAAAGACAACCACACGGGGACTGTCCTACCTCTCCTGTCTCTAAACAGCGTGTGGATTGATAAGCAAGGATGTCGGGTTGGGAGGGTTGATTAGCAGTGACTGAAAATAATGTTATCGGGGTGCCTGGGTGGCTCAGTCGGTTGAGCGTCTGACTTCGGCTCAGGTCATGATCTCACAGCTCATGGGTTCAAGCCCTACGTCGGGCTCTGTGCTGACAGCTCAGAGCCTGCTTCTGCTTCTGTGTGTCTTTCTCTCTGCCCCTAACCCACTCGCATTCTGTCTCTGTCTCTCTCAAAAATAAACATTAAAATAAATAAATAAATGGAAATAATGCTATAGCTCATCAAGTCATTATATTCCATTAGTTGGGGTGGGGAAAGGAGCAGTCAGAACAGTGGATTACAACAAGCGACAAGCACAATTCACTGAGGATAGAAGCATAAGGCTCAACCAGGTAAGGGTTTAAAGATCTGGGTCACCCACACGGCATTATCTGAAATAGGATCACAGGAGGGGAGATGGCATGAGGGGGGATGGGGTAGGTGGGGAATTACAATTGGCACCAGAGTGCGTATCTGAGTTTGCTGCGATGTGAGCAAAACCACACTGAGAGATTAAAGTGTTTGCATATGTTAAACGGCTCTAGTTTACCCACACGTGCATAGGTGTTTACCAATTAATATACTAAAGGAATCACAAATCACCTGTAAACCACCAGTTCCTAGATACAATTTAAGCCTCATCTTTCATGCAGTGTCGGGCTTGTGTTCAGCTTGTCTACCAGGAGAAGTGGAATGACAGCTCATTGAGACACTTTACAGTGACAGGCAACAGGGGTGTGTGGGTCTATGCAGCACACGGCTAGGATAGTTTTTATACCTACTTTTCTGTTCATTTACACTTACTATTAAAAAAACATTTTTAATGTTTATTATTGAGAGAGACAGAGCATGAATGGGGGAGGGGCAGAGAGAGAAGGAGGCACAGAATCCAAAGCAGGCTCCAGGCTCTGAGCTGTCAGCACAGAGCCCGACGCGGGGCTCGAACTCACAAACCATGAGATCATGACCTGAGGTGAAGTCAGACACTTAACCAACTGAGCCACCCAGGTGCCCCAGTTCATTTACATTTTGAATGGGGGAACCAGACTCCTCTGGACCAAACCCTGAGTCCTATTTCTAGGATCATTTTATTTGAGGCTGGGAAAGGACCTACAAGTTGTCAGCCCCCATACCATCATTGTGCAGATGAGGAAACACAGGGCATAACATGGGGTGGAGTGACATGGCCAAAGTCATACCTCACTTGAGATAGAGCAGGGGACTAGAATCTCCCTTCCTGTTAGTGGTGGTGGTTGAGGGTTATGTGCAGAGGCAGGCAGTCGAAGGAACAGATGTTCCTCGGGACACATTCCCCCAAACCTGGCATTTCTAAGGTAAAACACTGGCATGAGAGTTAGGAGGGGATATTTGTAGGGACTGAGCCTTAGGAAAGCAGGACACTGAGGTACACTGGTTGCAACAGAAGCTTGTGGTAGTTTCCATTGTTGCTGTACCACAGACTTGCTTAAAACAACACAGATGTTTTATCATACAGTTCTGCAGGTCGGAAGCTCACTGAGCTCAAGTGAAGGTGTCAGAGAGGTTGTGTTCCTTTTTGAGGTGCTAGAGAGGAATCCATTTCCTTGCCTCTTCCAGCTTCTAGAGGCCACTCAAATTTTTTAGCTGGAGACCCCTGTTCCACCTGCCCCTACATGTTTCTTACCTGTCTCTGATACTCCTGCTTTCCTCTTAATTTTTTTTTAATGTTTTTATTTATTTTTGAGACAGAGCATGAGCAGGGGAGGGGCAGAGAGAGAGGGAGACACAGAATCCGAAGCAGGCTCCAGGTTCTGAGCTGTCAGCACAGAGCCCGATGCGGGGCTCGAACTCACAGACCGTGAGACCATGACCTGGGCTGAAGTCAGAAGCTCAACTGAGCCACCCAGGCACCCCTCCCGCCTTCCTCTTATAAGGACCCTTCCATGAGCCCACCTGCATGGTAATTTCTCCTTTTCAAGGTCCTTAACCTTAATCACACCCATAAAGTCCCTTTTACCATGTAGGATAACATTCACAGGCTCCAGGGATTAGAACGTGGACATCTTTGGGTGGGTGAGGGGAGCATTCTTTGGTCTACCACCTGGCTTTTCGTGGCTTGTTCACTTTAAAGTCAGAACCTAGGGATCTCTCTGCTTCTGCTTCCTGGTCCCCTGTGGTCTCCAAGACACCACACCACTGGACCAAGGTATCAGTTGACCTTTGGGTTATCTCCACTGTGTCAGCTACCAGCATGCCCGTCCTTATTTCCGGAATGAGACTCCATGTCTGCCTACAGCTTTATGGAGTCCTAGGAAGTTACTACTGGTTTGGCTCAGAGATTAGAACTGAGGGACTTAGGAGGTTCGTCATTCAGTTTTTTTAAAGGGTGTGTGGATTGTCTTAGAAAGCACAGAGGGCAGCCTCAGTGTGGGCTGGTGTGTTCTCCCAGCATTTTTATGAGGCTATAACTAAGTGAAGTGGAAAGGATGATATATATTAAATATCTTAATAGGACAGGTTATTTCTACTTCCAGCATGGGCAATAAAAGAGATGATGACACATACAAATAAAAATAATTACAGTATGTGGTGTTCCTTTACAATGCGCAATCAAACTCATGAACCGATGACTTTCCTCTTATTGAATTAGGGTCCACCTTCCATTCAGATCTATTAACAACATTCACAAACCATTGTTATCTTGTCAATGGCATCTTTAATTAAAGACTCCTCTAGACCGTTCTAATCACTTCACATTGTGAGCTCACAGGGGCTTCAAATATACTTTGATGAAAGTGATGGCAATTTTTATTTATGTGTATTTGTTTGTGGACCAAGGGGGCGTGACGTGGAAGGAATGGTAATGAGCATCGTAGGGGGAAATTCTCTCCAAAAAAAAAGCAGACCATAAAATGACAACGTGAGAATTCTCTCCCTCTTCCCTCTGTCTCAATTCTTCTCTTCCCATCCTCTCGTTTTGGGGGTAATGGCATGATATTCTAACCTAAATGACTCTGTGAAGAAGCCACTGTGATTTCAGTGCAGTCAAGAGCACAGTCTTTGGCTAAAGGTGCATTAACCCTTCAAGACACCATTTGATTAATTGCCCCTTTGATCACACTGCATGGCACTGGTAACCTGAAAGAATTAATGTGTTTCCCAAATGGCTGCAATTTGCTCCCCCTTGCACTAGTGGTCAGGAGTACCTTTTCTTGTTACTTAAAAAGCCTTCCCTCCTCAGCAGCTCCCTCTGCCTGATAGAGGGTTCATTATTGCCAAATCCCCTTCAAGGGATAGATGTTTGCCATTCTGATTCTTCTAATAAAAATTTCTAAAACTCACTTGAAGCAACAGGCAGGATTCCAGTCTATGCCCGGGCATTGAACACAAATGGTGACAGAAACAATTTGTTTGCTTCTATCCATCACTATCTAGCAAGAAAAGACTGACAAAGCTCATTCAATGTGGCATCAGCCGCCTGTCCAGCTTGACTGGTCACTGATCTCCTAATATGAACACCAGCCCCCTGGATTCCAATGTTGGACCCATATCATATGCCTCTGAGGTAGAAGTCACAGGTCACAATGAGAGAGGTAGACTCAAAGGAATTGATGCAGAGAGTCCTTTGTATCTTCATAAGGCTCTGGTTTTAAAGTGAGCAGTTAATATGTTTGTTTCACCGAATTAATCTTTCTTCTGAGTCTAGAAATGTGGTAGCAGTCAAAAGAGAAGAGCCCAGCATCACTGGGACAGACTAAAGCAAATGCCATGGACTCTAGAGAACTTGGTATCTATGTAATTAAAAAAAATAATAAGGTTAGGGGCGCCTGGGTGGCTCAGTTAGGTGTCTGACTCTTGATTTCAGCTCAGGTCATGATCTTGCATTTGGGGGGATCGAGCCCCATGTCAGACTCTGCACTGGCATTGTGGAGCCTGCTGGGAATTCTCTCTCTCCCTCTCAAAATAAATAAATAAACATTAAAAAAATAAGGCTATATGAAAGAAAATATCAAAATGTAGCATCTGTATGGCACTTTATATTTCACATGGGACTTCTCATATATGATGTCACTTTATTGTCCTCACCAAAATCCTGGAATGCTGCTAATAATATGCAAGACCTCTAGATGATAAATTGAGGCCCAGAGAAAGAAAATGACTTGCTCACAGCCATGCAGGCTGTAGATGGCATGGCGGGGTGGGAACTTCGGCCTTGGGAACCCCTGTGTTCTCACTCTCCTCCATCATCGCCTTTCGAAACAGTCTTTATCTCCCAGGTGATGCCAATGAGTGAGTCTGTACATGTTTCCTGACAAGTTATGCATGTTATCAGTTCACCTCAGTGGACTCCAGGATTGGTGGATTCTTACCCAGCCAGGGGGGCAAAGAAAACAAAGGCAAGCAGAAGACTGCGCTCTGCACGCAGCAGGCAGGCATAGTCTATGCCCACTATTGTCACATTTTGCTGCCACATGGTCTGGCCCAAAGCTCCACATGGGACTTTTCTGTTCAGCAATTGTCTTTTTTCTTGATTATAAATAGTATTTTTGCCTTTCATTGATTTATTCTTTAATTTCCTTTCTACCCCCGTTCCTGTACGTCAAAGGGCTGTGTTTACTCCCTGGAAAGAAATCCAAAGTGGCTCCTGGTGCAACTATTATCGCAAACTCTCAGGTGACCTTCAGCTGGCAAATCTCTCTCGACTAGTTAATCATCAGTTCCCGAGGCAGAATTCTGAGAATTATCTTCAACACCTTTATCTCTTTCACATTAACGCCACCACCCCCCTCCACAATCTCTTGTGCACAACAAAGACAAGGACACTCAAAAGTAGAGTGACTACAATTTATTGTCCAAACTCAGATACTTTTGAGGATGAAGAAGGGCGTTATTAATAACTGTGCAGGCAAAACGAGGCATATTTTCACTGTGCTTGCAAGGAGGGTACTGATAGAAGGAAGACTTGAACTTGGGGAGTGGTGGTGGAAATAAAGCTGAAGATAATATACGGGAAATGTAAATATGAGCAGGTCTCCTGAAGTTTAAGCCGCCTCAATACCTATGTGCCAGGTAAATGTCAGTTTCCCCTCAGCAGCAAGTAACTCTACGTGGTCTAGTCTTTATTACTCTTCCTTTCAAATTTTGTTGAGATTTGCTTAGTTCCAAAATAAACGATGCTGTGCAAAGGCACTATTCTATTCCCTTTGACTGGAATGTCTTTTACTCACTTTTGGTTTTTAGGTCAATTGTTACTTCCTCTTGGAAACCTTCCCTGAGCCTTTAAACAGAGTCTATCCCTTTATTCCTGGTTACCATTTGTTTATCTTTGTTACCCCAGGTATCAATCACACTGCAGTATCATCAGTGACTTGATTACGTGGATTTGCTTTGGGGGCTTCATCTATTATGATATTAGGGGGCCCTAGTTTTCCTAGTGCAAGTTGACGCTTGGGCAATGCAGAGGTTGGGGGGTGCTGACCCTCACACAGTTGAAAATCTCTGTAGAAGTCTGACTCCCCCAAAACTTAATAGCCAAAGTATTGACTGGGAAGCCTTACCAATTACATAGACAGCTGATTCATCTGTATTTTGTATGTTACATGTGTTATATACTGTACTCTTACCATAAAGTAAGCTGGAGAAAATAATATGTTAAGAAAATCATAAGAGAAGATACATTTACAGTACTGATAGAAAAAGAATCAGCATGTAAGTGGACCCGCACAGTTCAAACCCATGTCAAGGGGTCAGCTATAATTGCTAACAAGTATGCTTAGTAGAACCGCTCGTGGTAGCAGGGTCCCTTGAAGACCTCTCATTTTGATTCTGTAACTATTAAATATTTTATTTACTAAACCGATGAAACCCGAAAACCATTTTAAAAAGTTAATCTTATATCGGAATCAAAATTCCACCCGCACCCTCCAGTACCCACGCGCACAGACACACGTGTCCACACACTCATGCACACGCACATACACAGGGCTCTAGAACTTGGTCTGGAACTAGGGAGCAGGCTGTCTGCTCCCTCCTGTGTTCCCTCCTCCATAAGTTTATCCATAAGGCATTATGGTAGAAAGGAGGGAGGGGAAAACACACACCGTCTCCTTACATAACTCTGTGTGGCAAGGTGGTGGTATTTTCTTGGATGACTTAAGATAATCCTTAATGGCTTCGGTACAGGTAGGGGTGGTGACTATACTCCAAAAGACCTCCCCGACAGAGGGTGCGGGTGATGGGATTGCAAACAGTTACTGTTACGGATCTGCAGTTCCTTGTGGGTTCCAGTTACTTCTGCCACCTGCCCCCCATCTGGCAGCATCTTGACCCTGCTCTCTGACTTCTTTGCCTCACACTGAAGTGGCCCCTGGCAAACCTGTTTTCAATCCACGTACCCTCCCTGGCTAGGGTTAATCCTCTCCATCCTTTGGGAATATGGCAACCTGGGAATGATGCCCCTCTCCTTGGCGTTAGCAGCATGGAACAAGTCAGCAAACTTATAAACGATGAGGAAATCAAGTGTTAGTGTGCCCAGTGCTCCTGCAGATGATCCAAATGTTAGGAGTAATTCTCTTGGGGCTACTCTCTTTGACTTTGGTGGGAGCGGACCCAGCCATTTCTGATACCTGTACTCCTGCAAAATGTGACTTCCTATTTTCTTATTATTTGATACCTGTAGTCCTGCAAAATGTGACATTCCCATTCTTCTATCAATAGGAAGAGAGAGGACATGGTGCGTGAGTGGGTCGGGGAGCGGTGGTATCCATGCTGATGAAATGCTGCTTCTTAGAAGGTTCCACAAGGAGGTGGGAAAATTAGCTCTTGGCATTATAGCTGGAATAGCTCTGAAATTAGAATGTTGGGGGCACTTCTCTCTCTCTTTTTATAAATCAGCTCTAACTCTTGCCAATTTTAGAAATCCAGAAAAAGTCCACTGTACTCCCAAACATCATTCTGCTACATATATACAACCTCTGTCCTCCACAACCATCCACCCCCAGCAGAAATCAACTCCTTAGAGAAGGGATTGTATTTTATCCTGCTCCGCTGTACCAGAGACACTGGGGGCTTAATAGTCACCGACTACACTAAGCTCTAATAATCACTGTGAAAACTTCCAGAAGTCCCCAACTTTTTTGCAGTGAGAAGGTGCCATGTTTTTTTGCTTGAGCTGTGGACGGCTTGACACAGAACCCAGTGAGGAAGTCCCCCAAGCTGGAGAAGGCGAATAGAAGTGCAAATCCACCCAGAAGCTTTGAGCCAGGTTTTCTCCCCTGGGGCAGGGCAGTCACCTGGTGTCAGGGCAGAGCCAAAGCTCTTGTTCCGGGGACCGCCTCACTAATTGCAGGAGCCTGGTGGCAGGGGTTCCTTACCTTGTGAGAAATCAGAGCACCGGGGAGCCCCAGGAAAAGTGAATGGGGCTTCCCCTTTCACTGGGGCGAGAGGTTTTAGAATGGCCTCAAATGCCTGCTTTAACACAAACACTGGTCTACTACAGACTCATTTCTTTAAAATTTCAATATTGCAAATATGGCCATACATATCCAGGTTTTCTTTTTACTCTTCTAGAAATGAGGTCAAACAGCCTACAGGTGTTTCTGAGTGCTTATATCTCCTGTCAGGCACGATGCGCGAGGGCGTGTGTGTGTGTGTGTGTGCGCGCGCGCGTGCTGTCCTTGCTATCAGGGAGGCAAAGCTACAGGAAGTCGTTCCTTGGGAGTGGCCTCCACCACCGTGTTTAATTGTGAGCCATTACTAGGGGAAAGAAATTCTCTTCATTTCCCAGGGTGACTTTTTGTGTCCTCCTAGTCTCGCATTTGGTCTTACCTCATGCTTTTGCTACTAAAACCACTGAACCGTCGAGGCACCCTAAAAACAGGTAACGTGTCATTACACTACCATGTCCACTTTCTGATCTTCACCCCAAAAGCACCCACGGCGCCATACCATTCAAACAAAGCGAACAAACAAAAAACAGAAGAAAAAAATCGTTGAAATACTCTATCTGGGGTGAGCTCACATGCCAAAATATGTGTCCTTTTGTAAATTCTTGGGTAAGATTACTTATATTTCCAATTCCAGTTTAAGCATTTGGTCAGGGATATTCACATGACAGTGTAATTGGAAAAAGAGATGAGTGTTTGCCTTTGGTTTCATTTTATTGCTTCTTGGAAGAAAGCTCCATATAATAATTTTCTGGTCCAGTTCTCTACTCTCCGACTAAGGGGTGGGGAGGGGTGCAGGCGCTGGGGGAGGGGCAGAGGGAAGGCTGTGCCACATCCACATCATTTTCTTATTGCAATATATGTGGGGGGGGGGGGGAGTCTCTGAAATGACATTTTGATTCCCTTGCCGAAACAGCTTCATTTTTTTAAAGTTTATTAATTTTGAGACAGAGTGAGGGTGCTCACGAGTGGGAGAGGGGCAGAGAGAGAGAGAGAGGGAGAGAATTCCAAGCAGGCTCCATGCTGTCAGCACAGAGCCCTACATGCGGCTCAATACCTCGAACCATGAGATCATGACCTGAGCCAAAATCAAGAGTCAAGATGCTCAACCGAACGAGCCTCCCAAGTACCCCTGGAGCACCTAGACTTTATAAAAAATTATCAAAACCTGATCAGAGAGGATGAAAAAAAAGGTCCCCCAGAAAGCTCCTGTAGAAATGTAACAACAACAAGAACCCCAAATTTCTTTCAAATTGAAGTTTGGGAAAAGAGACATGCTTTCTGAGAATGATCAGTGCTGGTTTCCTGCCCTCCGAAGGGGGTCAACAGTAAAGGAGGTTAAGTCTAGCATTGAGCCAGCTGCTTAAATACCCTTGATCCTGGAGGAGGAGCCCAAGGGGTTCTACCAGAAAATAGTTCTGGCAGCCCCAACTTCATGCCATTGCCTTTCTGTGAGGCTAGTCTAATTCCTGTTCCTGTGACGTCACTAAGCATCCTCTAATCTGTGAACGGGGCAGTGTGTGAAACCTCTTTGTCCTATCTATGCCAGGTACAGCTGGAAGGAAGCTGCTTAAGGTAATGACTTCAAAGTAGGGAAAAATATCTGATTTAGTCACTCTTACAGACTTCTCCCCTACCCCTCTTATACTATAACAATAATGGAAAATGTATCCTGGGCCTGGAAATCATTGAGGTACCGCCCTTACACCTTTCCTTGCCTGGCTAATTTCTACTGATGTTTTAGAATCAGGTCAAGTGACATCTCTGGGAATCCACTCCCTTCACACCCCATTTGTAAATCCTTAGACTAGATTAGGGGTCATTTTCTTTTTTTTTTTTCCCATTGTTTTCTATGAGATCCCACACTTGAGTTGCAAAGTCATCCTGTCTTCCCAAATTTGGGCCCCTCCCTGTCCGTTTCATGGTGTATTTCCATTATTAGGCATAAGCCTCATCTCTCTCCAAACATGCCTTACTAGATTCATGGATAATATACCTAATTGTGCCTTAAGGTAGGGATTGTGATGTCATATCAAAACACATGATAAGCCAGACAATCTACACCCTAAGTCAAGCTTACTGACTTTTCCTGGTGTTCATTTTCAAATCTATTAAAGTTCGGATACTTCTATAATTGTTTGCCATAAAGGACTGGGGTGACGATTAGAGCACATACTGTAGGTAGAATGCTTTGTCAAATGTTACGTGTAGCAATTAGGAAAAGAATACGTATTTTGTCATCATTTAGATTTTTGTATCTCTGTGTAACGTGCAATCCCACAACATCCCTATAAGGCAGAGATCAACTGTTTTTCAGACGAGGACACATCTGAGTTACAAAGAGTCTTATGAACTTACCTAAGGTCATGTGGATAGTGAAACTTAGATCTGAACCCAGGGCTTCTGATGCCTGAGCTCACACGCCTAGCCACTGAGCTGAGGAAACAGATTCAGCAATTTAGTGGAACCTGTTTCCAGTCTTTGTTCTCTCAATTCTATAATGCAACAAAGCAATTTACCCAATGTACTTCTCAGGAAAGTTCAACTTGATCCTGCCTTTCTGCCTCTCCTAATTTTCCACACTCATACAGACCAATTCCAGAGGATGCCTCTTTAAAGGGGCCAAGAAGTGGAGTGCAAAGTCAGAAAGTGGTTTCCGTAAAGTCTCACACATCAGGAAGAGACGGCATCCTTTAGTTTGTGAGCACTGGAATTGTGGTCCGATATCTGGAAGTCAAATCCCAGCTCAGCCGGTAAGGTAACACGCCCTTGGAAATCTTCTCTGCTTCTTGGAACCTTCATTTTTTTAGATTTTATTTTTCCCCTCATCTCTAAAATTGGTACAAAATCCTCTTCCTTTGAACATTAAAAACCAAATGAGTCAACGCATGGGAGAGCACTTTGCAAGTTACAATGAAACAGAGGTAATTATTACTTTTCCAGGAATGCAAAGTCTTTGGCCAGCACACCATTTAATACGTATATATGTACAAAAAGTCAACAGAGTTAATTTCCTAAGCATTATGAGCAACCAAAGGTCCAGATTGCTGCTGGAGGTTGGAAACGATTCATTAGAATGATTGTTCAAGTCTGAAAGTATAGACAGAGCAGGGACATTGAGGAAGAGTGACATCATTCCATTTAGCAGAAAGTACAAAGTGATCTTGGAGGCTTCCCAGCAATAGAAGTAGGACCTCCCAAGAGAGACCGGGTACATTCAGTTCATACTGTGAACCACCTTACTTAAAACCTACCCAAAATTCAAAAGATAACCATCGGAGCCTATTTGAATACAGGGAGTTATTTTAAGCCTGTGATTCATTCCACACAGTCCCGTCTCTGGGAATCTGGTACTGAATTTGGATCAATGGGATCAGTGACAGTTCCGCTAAATCATCAACCTGTTATGCCAGGGATGTAACTCAGAAAAAAGCAAGAGATATATCTCCTCAATAGGAAAATGGAATAGATTTTAAATATGGCACAAAGTTGGGAATATTTGACTGCAATTCTGTGTGTGCAAGTGATGGAAAGTCAGAGGTTAAGGAGACAGAGCAGTGCTGTTCCAGGTCTGTGGACTTTGAGAAAACCAGGCCACTCTGAGCACAGGTTCAGAATGACAGAAAGGCAGCGTAAGATGAAAATGAGTTTTTAAGTGACATTACAAAGGAAAGATGACACTAGATAGCTATGTAAGTGGCCTTCTGATGAATCACAGGATTAAAAGCTGAAGAACTTAGAGCCAAGCAGCATCCTGGCAGGGATGGAAAAAATTCACCAAGTTTAAGAAAAGTTGTAGAAAGGAATTTGCTATTTTTAGTGGAGTTTTTTGTTTGTTTTGTTTTTTGTGAGTTGTTTGGAGCTTCTCAAAAGGGAGTGAGGACAAATGAGCAGTAGCCTGGAGATTGGCCATTTTCTTAAGAGGCAGGAACATCTGGGAAGGTTTTAGCAACATGAAAAGGAACATGTGCTGCTTACAATTGCATTTTATCCTCAGTTTACTAGGAAAAGGCACACCTCCTAGATCGGAAGTCTTGGATGAACTAGCTGTTCCTGCTTCTATCTTCCTGGACAGCAGTAATAAACACACACCTTAGTTCCAGATGGAGAAACCAAACTGGTTACCTTCACAAAGCTAGTGGTGTGGTCCAGGAAATGACCACCTCAGGCCAAACCTGTCTTTCCAGGTCTGTGGGGTCTGGCATGTTTTTAATGTATTTCTCCTTCCTACTTTTCAATTGCAAGATACCTCAAGTGGTATTTCCCACATAAGTCCTTGTCTGTTTAATGCCTGTTGGCACATTCTGGCTCTGACCTCCTAAGCGGCAGTTTCTGGTAAGAGACGGGGATTGAGGTGAATTGTAAATTGGGTGCCTTTGAAAATGTGCACTAGCCCTAGGTTGCTTCTCATGTCATGAGGTAGAAGTACACTGGGTTTGAGAAGACAGATCTGAACGCAGACTCAGTGCATGGACTGTAAGGAGAAGGGAACAGGAGGTGAAGGTTTGCATAAGGCCGTGTTTCAGGCAGGCTGACTGGATCCTGCCTCATCCTTGATATATGTATAAGGGACCCTGACCTAAACTTTTAAACAAGTATGATTTCTTCTATAAACCAACCAAAGGGATAAAAAAGAGGTGATTCTTATCCAGGAAACTCCCATTTCTAGGTTTGCTTAACTGAGATTCTAAATAAACTCTCCCACTCCCTTCTGCTCCTTGGTTGCCCCTGTTTGCACATGGAGATGTTTAGACCACAGCATGCCTTCAGGTGTGCAGGCAAGGGATCTAGTTCTACAGGACTGAGGAAATAGCAAGGCCTATTCGAGAACCCTCTTGAGAGCCTTGCCAATAGCCAGCTAGCAGAACCTTTTCTTCCATTCCGCCCAAGCTCTCTCGAGCAGAAAGTTAAAACCACTGGGCACCAACAAATCCTTTTATGGAGACAGCTATCAGAATCTGTTCAAACCATCTGCTTCTCTGGCTGTTTTTCCTTCCAGTGTTTTTCCTTCATGTGTTCTTTTCTCACAACAACAACAACAACAAAAATCTAGTCTAAAATAATCAAGATGTTAAGACTGAAAATGCCAGAGGTATATATATCCAGTTTAGGAGAGAAATTGCTTTCTAAAGAGGAGTGAAGTTTCTCTTGTGTGGAGGCAAGCAACATTTCCACAAATATTATACTTGTGCCAAGAAAACAACCCACTACTTTCATTAAAAGACTGCGACAAGATTTGTATTTGTTCATGTAATTGAATTTAATGCTGCTGAAATCTGTCAGATCTGAAAGCTATTGCAACGCAGACGGTATTTTTACTGGAGGAAAATTAGCTGAGACATCCTCTCTCAGCCTGGAGCAGGGCTTCTGCTGACCTGAAGAGGTGACAGGTCCGTCATTTTCAGGATGTGCACAAGGTCTGCCACCGAAGAGCACCTCCTGGAATGTTTTTTGTTTTGTTTTGAGAAGAGGAGTATGCGAGGTGGTCAGTGTTTATGGAGACGCCCTGCTAATGACCTGCCCACCGATTCACTGTTTTATATTTGGCGTCTGCGGTCTAGATGTCGGTGAGCTAGATTAGCTACCCAAAATTGTGGAACTGGCTATGGGTGTTTTCATTTTGGCCAATAGTTGTGCAACTGGTTTTTCCCTCCATATGGTCAAGTAATGCAAATCTCAGCTATAGCTCTCCCTGTCAGATTATCTTAACAAACTCCAGATTTTCAGCAACCCCTCCGGCCCACATTTAAGATGTCATGAATATGCCGCCCTTTTCTGTCTCTCACCTGGGTTCACCTTGGTTGATGGACATATAAATCTCCCAAGAATTCTCTTCTGGGATGGCGCCATGTGGTATGAGCAAACTCACCCCTAAAACAGAAAAAGCCAAGAGGTTATCTGCAGAGTTTCCGATTATCCTGAAGCACTCAGCTGAGCACTGTGAGGTGCTCATACAGACACACAGCACACAAATATCACAGCAATTTATGAAATCCTGATCGTCCTTGGGAAGTTTAAATGGAGAAATTGTGGTTTCCCAACAGTGACATAAAAGAGGACCATGTTATTCGTCTGTGTAGTCAAGTTAGTTTTTTCGTTAGGGCCTTCCAAGTGTTTTTAAAAATTCTCTTAAAAGACTGGGTGTCCAGAGACCAGGCACGAGCAAAAGTATCTGAGAATGTAAGAGTTTATCAGTGTATCAGTTAATCCGTTGCTAAATTTACAAAGGTATTGCTATGTCGTGTCTCTATCCAGTCACTTCCTAAAAAGGTGTCTGAGATGATGGGCGAGCCATCTAATGCTTTGCGAAGGCCTGGTATGAAACTGTCTTAGAATTATGCACCTTAAAGTAAGTTTAAAGAGGCGATCAACAGAGTACTGCCTTTTGTTAAGAAAACTGCAGGAAAAAGGAAAAAAAGCATGGATAAACTTAGGGACCCCGTAGGTGGTTGTATAGCCAGTATTTGATCCTATGTTTGCAAACAGAAGCTAAAATAGATGACAGGTAAAAGGCGACATAACCGTATTCACACTGGTGTCAAATCGGAAAAGACTCAGTAGCCTAACTTCAGTAAAATCCCATCACCCAGGCCCAGGAAGGCACATCACACTGCACTTGAAAGGGCCCCTTCTCTCCACTTGCCTCCTGCGAAGTCACTATTTCACACTGGCCGAGAGAGGGGAGTCCCAAGAGGGCAGAGAATCTCTTTAACGTAGCTTCTTGTTTATAAAAAGAAATGAAATAGGGGCACAGTAAGATCACAAAATAAAATCTCAGGGCATCCTCCTATTCTTTGAATAATGCAGTTCTCACTTTCTCGCCCTTCATTAGAGCTAATGTAATTGCACAGAAAGCTTTCAGGTTGCCGATGGTAATTTACATCCAGAGATGGCAGTCTTTCCTGATAGCCTTCTGTGTGCCTGTTAGCCGCGGCAGAATCAAGGAATGCAAGGACGCGTTGCAAAACAAGTTATTTGTGATGAACATTTATGAGCATTATTCAGTAACATGCTAGTTATCATCAGTATCTTTTGCCAGCACTAAGAATGAGGCACGTTTAAATCTTGCTTACAGCTTTTCAGCAAGAGTATCCATTTATATGCTGGGCTTTGATGTCCATGGAACTGTAATTGCCATACTTAGAAGCCTCTGATCAGGTTCCTCTTTTATTTCCCATCCTTTTTTCAAATGCAGTTGCTAAATGAAGTGGACTCCAGGACATCTTTCTCTTCTGCTGAGCAGAAGTTGTAATGCACAGGCTACTCAGTGTGTGTGGCTGTCAGTCTGAATATACACCCTAGACATTCTGTATTCTCCCTCAGTCTGACACAGCGCTTGTTCTCAGGTGCCTCCCTTTTGGCTTATCTAGGCCCTTATGGCAACAGAGACATTCAGCCCTTATTCTTTAGATATAGAGGCAAGGGTGGCTATCCTCAAGCAATGATGCCACCTTAGGCAATTGACCGCAAAGATGAACTTCATTGTGTTCTCATTTTTCTTGTCCTGTTTTCTCTTTTAGTGAAGTACAGTTCCCATGCAATAAATTGTACCCATTGTGAAAGTACAAACTGATGAGTTTCTGACATGAATACTGTCATGTAATCACCACCATAATCAAGATACAGAACGCTGCCTCTGTCCAGGGTTGCCTTGTGCCCCCTGTATAGTCAATTCTTCGACTGCCACCCCAAATAATCACTTTGTGTTTTCTGACACGTTGATTAATTCGCCTTTTCTAAACTTTGAAATAAATCCTATAGTGTGTTTAAAATAAAAAAGCAATGATGGCTTATTACATCAATAACGTTGCACACTGCCTGGCACAAAGTAGGCATTTGAAACACAAATCCTGAATATATGAGGGATTAGGATCCAGAACTGTTTTTTAAAAAAAGCCAGGAGGCACTTGGGTGGCTCAGTTGGTTGGGCATCCAGCTCTTGATATGGGCTCAGCTCATTCTCGGTTCGTGAGATTGAGCCCTGTGTGGGGCTCTTTGCTGATGACAAGAACCTGCTTGGGATTCTCTCCTTCTCTCTGTGCCCCTCCCTCACTGTCCCTCTTCTGCTCATGTTCTCTCTCTCAAAAAAAAAAAAAAAAAAAAAAAAAGTTGTTTTTATTTTTTTAAGCCAGATTCTGAGACATAATCTTTTCTTGAGCTCATCAGTGCCTGACAGTCGACTCCCAGATCAAATCAGAATAAATATGTGTGTGGACTTTTGAGAAAGGGATGAACAGATCGTATCTCATTCAAGTGTTCAGATTGAAACACTATTCATGATACTCCTAAATACGACCTGAGTCTACAGGATCCTTAGCACTTTAAACTATGTCATCTATCCTTCAATCAGAAATTGTATGATTATCTTTCAAACATACTTCTCCTACTTAAACATGCAAACTGTCAATGGAGATAGAAGACAGTCATACACAGAGGCAGGATTGTGGTTGGTGGTAAGTTTTATCTTAAGAAGGAGAGGCATGGTGGGGAATCTTTATGTCTGTGTCCATTTTCTTTCTTTCTTTCCTAAGTTTATTTCTTTTTGACAGAGAGAGAAAGCATGAACGGGGGAGGAGCAGAGAGAAAGGGAGAGAGAAAATCCTAAGCAGGCTCTGTGCTGTCAGTGCAGAGCCCAAGGAAGGGCTTGAGCTCACAACTCGCGAGATTATGACATGAGCTGAGGTCAAGAGTTGGAAGCCTGATGGGGCCACCCAACTGACCCAAGGAGTGCCCATTTTCAGTATGTCACTCACCAGTTATCTCTGATTACAAAAATATACTCTCCCCCAAACTCCGCCTGCTACCCCAACAGCGTTTTATTTGATATGACAACAGAACCACCTGAGTTTCTCGTTTCATATTTTGCATAATAAATGATTTCTACAGCGAGGGGACCATCCCAACCTTTTTGAAAAATCATTGCCAGGCACCATACGATAATTCGGGATGGATGGCATTAGAACAATTTAATTGCTATGTCTTGCTTCTTTACACTTTAGTCCCCTAGGGCATATTTTGCATTTATGTTCTGCAAATAACAGAGCATATGTTTCAATTCCCCACACTTATTTTTCCTCAAACTCATTCCCAGTGAACAGCTTCAATCTTGTCCAGGGCTTCCTTGTGAAACTCTGAAAATGCCTCTTCACAGAGGAAATGTTTGGGAATCAGACAGTGCTATCAGAACTTTTAGTTTTCAGGGTACCTGCGGGGCTCAGTTGGTTAAGCATTGGACTCTTGGTTTTGGTTTGGGTCATGATCTTGCAGTTCATGGGTTTGAGTCCCACATTGGGCTCTGTGCTGACAGTGTGGAGCCTAACTGGGATTCTCCCTCTCTGCCCCTTTTCTGCTCTTTCTCTCTCTCACTCTCAAAACAAGTCAACATTTTCTTTTTTTTTTTTTTTTTAAAGAAAAGAACTTTCAGTTTTCAACACAAGTGCTTCTCAAGTCAAAGGGGAAGAAAAAGAAAAATCTGTTTTATGATTTTATCTCACTTTCTTTGATGAACATTAAAGCCAATGAATGGGTTGATCTTGGCCCACCCTCCACATATGTGTAAACAAACACAATGATGGGAAGAGAGAGGAAGGGTGTGGGCCGACTGATTGAACCAATAACTACCTGGGGCCTCCCAAGTGCCACCTACTAGGTTAGGAAGTGAAGATAAGACAAAATGCAATTTTCTATGATACTGATGAATATTTCCTATCCTCAGGGAGGGGGTTGCATCATTTTCTTTCTTCAGAACCCACACTTCCAGTTTATAGATTCCTCCAAGAAGAGTGCTTGGTAAGTAGGGCTGACCGACTCCTTCTGCATTGAGGCTCCTGACTGCCAATTATGACCAGGGAGGATTACATCACACAATGAAGCAATCGTTCTCCATATTTAAATGGAGATTCTTACTATGTCTTAAACCACTGACCAAAGAAGATTTCGAGAATTCCAAGTCTAGAAAAGAAAATCATGAGTAGGGCTGCATTTGAGGGCGATTTTTAAGGAAGCAACTGACGTAGGAGAACAAGACAACACTTATCAACGTAAAACATGGTGTCAAGTCACTAAGCTACCGTCAGGCCAGTTAGCTGGAATGGTGGCTTCGGGCTAGTCCTCGTACAGATTTCATTTTAGAGGACAAAATGATTGATTTGGAGAGGGCAGTCAGCTGGACCTCAGGGAGAAGTCTGTCGAGGCCCCCGATGGTCCTGACTCAGTGCGGTCTGGTGGTTCTAGAACACAGATGCAGAATCCTCTTTCCTGTCAGTGGCCAACGGCGATGATTCATTGCACTACCTAACTCTTGTTGCTTAGAAATCAGAGGAGACATTACCCTCTTCTGCCAGCCAGTTAGGTCTCAGATGGAAACTAATCCATTGATAGGATGTCATGTTAAAGTGCACTGGCCTGTACACCTTAAGTAGCCTTGTCAAAACATTAAGAAACTCTCCCCTCTAACCAAAAGGAAGAAGAAAATTCTTGAGAACTAATTGTACTCATTGTACATTGTACAATTACAATGTACATTGTACTAATGTACCAAGACATTGTACTAATGTACCAAGGCATGGTATAGCCTTGGAACTGAAGTTTGCGTTCAAAAGGGCAACTCCATAATGAACCTTTATCATTGCTTGTCATAAAGTAACATCACAGCAAGGTCTATGGACACTGATACTATGTATTGGGTCAGTTACTGTAAATCGAGTAGACTTCTGGAATCACCGTATTTGTAGCTATGACACAAGGATGGTAAACATCTAAAAAAATGGAACTTATGGGACATAATTGTGCAAATTTAAAATGCTGAAACAGATCGGAAAGACACAAACGCACACTTACCACCCACCTGTATTTGGCATGACTAAGCGTCCTCCCAAGTGGCCAAAGACACCAGTGGTCCTCAGTTCTGTCCTTGTGGGAAGTGATGATAGATTCTGGATGTAGGGTGTTTTATTTCTGGGGTGCATTGTACTAAAGCTACGGTTGTTTCCATGGGGAAAAGTCCCGGAATGATTCTTGCCATGGTACTCAGCTCTTTCAGACACTCCCAGGGAAACCATGAATGAGCTCTGAACTTTGACTTTGATGTCGGACAAAGGGTTGAAGAGCGAAGACTCTGTCATGAGTTCTTTGTCCAGTGGGTCCTGTAGGCAGATGGGCCCGCTGTATGTTCGGCTGACCGTGAGGTCTGGTTGCATGGAGGAATTCAGAAGCAGGGGGTTCCCTGGTGAAGGAAAATCGATCTGTCACTCGGAAACGAAAAGGCGTCACAGTTACCCCCTCGCCTCTGCCTCTACTAACTGCACAACCGCCTGTGAGCTTGCCAGCCGCCCTTCAGGCCCATGCTGAGTGTCTACGGCAGCTCTCACAGGCCAGTCAACGGTGACCAGAGACTTGGAATGGGGAGCTCTGGCTCTCACAGCGGGTTCTCTGAATGCCGCTGACCACAATCACTCATTCTCCAGAGTTCCTGGCATGCCATCTTTTCAAAACAAGTATTTCTGGCACTGTGTCAGGCAACTGACTACGGTATTATTGTTTATGTGATTATTTTAACTGGCAGAGAGAAGCTTCAAGAAAAAAAAAGGGAAAAATGTTTTGCAATCCAGTTTGGAGCAAAAATAACATCTGTTCATTTTAAATGGTAAAAGGTGACACAGCACGGTGACGAGGTAGTGCTGTTTATAACCAGAGAGGCGTTGGTGACAGCCCGTCTCACGTGGAATTCTGGGCAGTTTGTGGAGCCGGGAGAGGAAATGATGTGTCCTCAGAACAAAAGGGTCAGGGGACCATGCGGATCATATCAGTCCATGTCTGAGTATATGTCACTCTGAGAGGGAAAGGAGGCACCACATGGGGACAGCGAGGCTCCAATTCTACGTGGGGAGCAGCTTAGAAGGGCTTCCTTTCTGTCTCAAAACAAACGAAAAAAAAATCTTTACAAAACCATGAGAAATTGGACTCTCATCGGCTGGGGCTCACCGATCTTTTTCTCAGCCTAATATTAAAAAGAAATGCTGTGATATTTTCTTGTGATGAAATAATCCCATTTATTAGTGAATAACGAAATAACCCTCAGTCCCAAACCTCCCACCCATATCAGTCCGTCAATGTGACTTCTCAAATTGAAACCCAAACCATATTAAACAATTTTCCTTTGGGGGCCTGACAAAATGTTTAAAGTATATTTTTGAAAATGTTGCAATTCCAGGCCATATTGTATTGTTTTTCCATCTTCATAATTTGTAGCAATGCCAGTAGGAAATCTATAACCCTGACTTTCCCAACCTCTTGTTCTGATGCTCGAAGAATCCAAAGTCAGAGAGGACTTTGTAGATCTAAAGGCTCCTTGATGAGGCCTTTTTTTTTCCCCCATGCTGGAGGTTCTCGTGTCAAGACACAGGCACAATCAAGGAGCTGAGCTTTTTAATGGAACTGCACTGAATTCTACAGGCATCAGCCTTGTTCTTGTTTTGGTTTTCCCAGGCAAGGCAGGGGACGTAAGAACCGTGTCACAACTGAAAAGCATTCAGGTCTCAGGCCCTTCCGCTGAGACCTGAAAAATCGCATCCCTGAGGCTCATGGCTATTTTATCTCAAAACCTTCACCTTCTGAAGTTTAGCTTTTGGCCACTCTTAAAAGACCCTCCCAGCTTATGGAAAAGACCCTCCAAGTTTATGGGAAGCCAAGCAGCAAAAATATTGCCTAGAGTTACACTGAAGTCTAACTTAAGGAGAAAATGCCTGATTATAAAAGTATGTACATATGATAAAAGTCCATGGTTGAAGAGAGTCGGCGTATCAGGGACAACGACCTGATCACCCCACAGTTCATTTTGGAAATCCTTTTGAAACTTCCTGGTCAACTCCATGGCCTTCTGTTTAAAAGTCTGTTTGCCTTCCTGGGGTTCCAGCTCTATGTGCCCAGAAAGGGAGGTCTCTACAACAATGCGGGGTGCAAATCATCGGAGCATCAAGGTGAGGTGCATCATCACAATGAACGTAGGATAGAGTAGAATTTGAATAAAGGATTTTTGCTTTTATCACTAGCTTTGAGATATTCTTGGTTGAAAATAAAAACAAAATGGTAAAGGAAGTTTGGAAAGGCTATATATTCTTTTCGAGAGTCACAATACATGCAAGCTCTAAGGAGACCCGCAAGATGGAGATGTGTTTGAGCTTACCCAAGTCAGCATTCTCCAAATGCTTCGGCGAGGGAACCACCCCCTCACCTGCTGCTCTATGGAACACACTGGCATCCTGTGCCAAAGTAAGAGGAAACCACTAGCTTCTAGACTGATACTCGCTACATTCGTTGAGCACCTTCCATAAACCAAGGGCTTTTAATCCTTGTAATTCCAAGTAGTTTAATCCTCACAAGAACCCTCTGAGGTGGATATTAGTATCCCCATTTTAAAGCTGTAAAAACTGAGACAGAATAATTAACTAGGTTATATGGCAATTTTGGATTCACTCTCCCTGACTTCAAAGACTTTGTCTCACATACTACTGTCGTTCTTCTGTTTTACAATGTTATTGTCTAAGACACTGGTTTCTTATTTGATGGAAAGATTTCTAGTTTCTCATGTAGTATAAAAATAAGTTCTTGGGGCACCTGGGTGACTCAGCGGGTTAAGCGTCCGACTTCGGCTCAGGTCATGACCTCGCGGTTCGTGAGTTCGAGCCCCACAGCTCAGAGCCTGGAGCCTGCTTTGGATTCTGTGTCTCCCTCTCTCTCTTCCCCTCCCTTGATCATGCACTCTCTCTGTCCCTCAAAATATAAAGGTTAACAAGAAAAAAACAAATCCGTTCTTCATTAGATTTATTTCTAATGAAACAAGTCAAGGGGATGCGTCCCTTTCTGAGGCCAAGCAGACTCAGCCCTGAAACTTTGGTGCCCAGAAGTGAGTGGCAAGCAGGAAAGCATTTTGTCTCTGCCAGACATTTCCCCGTTTCTCACATGCTTGGGTTCCACTTCAGAACCCGACTGCTACTCAATCACGGCCATGCAGCGAGACTTCTTGTCCGGGGCTACTGGCGCTAGTTACGCGCAATAAATAGAAATAAAGGTGACAATATCGACAGTAAGGGTCAAGGTGGAACACTTCACCCTTTCTGAAGGGAGACAGCTTCATTTTTTTTCTAAGCCCGAAACCAGAAACCACGTATGGCTCATCTCCATCTTGCAATCAGAAACGGATTTGGTTCACATAAGAGAATTAAACGGCTCTGTTTGGAAAAGGAGTACTGCCATAGTTTGACATGACAGATTTCCTTCTCCCTCCAACAAAAGATTGCCTCCCCTGGGCAGCAGGTGAGAGTCGTTAAGGCTGGGAACTTCATCCCTCCCCTCCCCCACTGGCTAACTGACCTATCGTATATTATCTAAAGTCCTTTTAACTTATATAAGATAGAAGTAACCCAAATAACTCCACCTAGTACATAGTATATAATACCTATGCATGGGAGGTTATAGTAAAGTGGTTGGTTTTCAGACTTGAATAATCAGCATTTTAGTTAACTAAATATCCTCAGAGCAGGCTTGTTAAAACAGAACGTTGGCTAATCTGAGATAAAATAACGTGCTAAGTTTACTACATATCAAAGATGGAAGTGCCTCATTAAATATGTTGTGAATGAATGGGAAACTGAGATCCATTCATTCTCATAGTAGCCAAGGACTTGGGCAGACTACACGACCGAGCCTGGCTTCCTAATGTGTGAAGACAACTAGGTTAGCGGCTCCCAGTGCCAAGAGCTACCTTCACACAGGGCCGAAGAACACTGGGGGTCCTGTGTGAGCGTAGTCTCTATGGTCTGAGGACGAGGTGTTGGGGGGCCCTACGCCGCTGACCTTGACGGACTGTTTTGAAGTTGAAGGTCTGGAAGCCACCTGTCAATGCAGAAGAGTCGATGACGTCCACGCCATAGTCACTCTGGCTCCGTCTATAAAGGGTGACACCAATGACCAGGACTGCAACGGCCACCACGGCAGCGCCCAAGCCCGAGTACAAAGCAATGTCGCTGGCATTCTCAATGCCTGAAAGACACAAGAGAAATCCTAAATGGCCAGCATGGGCACAGAGCCGAAGAACCACCCTGGGATACAAAATGAAATGCTATTGGATTTTTGGAGCTACTTTTCAGAGAAAATGACATATGCAGCTAGCCATAAGTTATACTCTCTTTCACACATAATCATGTTTCTAAAATACCCTGTATAAATCAGAGGGATGCTAGTCAAATATCTTGACTGCAATAGGGCAGCTTACCACATAATAAAATCTTAAAGACAATCAATTTTGCAAAGAATGTAATATTTTTCAAGTAAAAGCAGACAACTCCTTAATTTACTTGGTTTAGAAAGTCATATTTACCTGCAAAGCATTTTTTTTTTTTTGCATCTTATTTTTATTTGAGGGAGGACATGAGATCCACATACAATGACAAAATATGGGTGAACTGTTCTGCTTATATATGACGTGGGGCACATGCATTCACAGAGAGTGGGCTAGGGTGAGAAGGTCAGACACAGTCTAGGAGTCAAGAGAGAGAAGACCAGAGCTCACAAATAGGCATTTTAGCTTTGGCACAAATCATTCAGTTTAAGAGAACATCGACAACATCAGGTTAGCGTATTTACAATCATCATGAGAGAATTTCTGTTGTGAGATATGGAGATTTTGGTCCTAGGTGCTCCGATGTCCACGGTCAACGTTTTCCAGCACCATTAAATGCTAGACTTAATACATTTTTGCGAAAGAGGACTGGTCTCTAAAAGGGCACATGCTGTTTCTCCCATACCTCTCCTACTCCATCCTATTGAATGCATAGGCAAAGCAAAAATAAAAGCGTTAGTTTGAATTGAGAATGTGGGTGTCTTCCCAACCCCCAAGATAGGTTGCAGCTGTTTCCCAACTCGTCTGCTAGTTGTACTTTGCGTGTGGTTCGTTCCTGAAGACCTTCATCATGGCTACTGCAGCTCGGCATGAGATTGATCCAAGGCCACGCGACCCTACAAGAGGCATAATCTTGCAAAGTATGTGGAAAGAGAAGGTGGCAAGTGCCAGCTAGGTTATCCATCTCCTTACAGATTATGGGGTGAGTACACATAATAGGTCCAGAGGTACTTGCTCTGTCACCCCGTATTAGGTTTAGAGGCTAAAACAGAGCTATCATATATTCACCTGGTAATTGCATGGTGCTTACTATGCATTCACTGCAGCCTAATACAGTACTTATCACAGGAGTACTACTAACCACCCAAGTAAAATGAATTTATTTTCAACAAAGTTAGTGGACTGTAAAATAAGGCGCCACCAAATTAAAGAGTGAACAAGGAAACCAAGCAGAACTGGTTCAGCAATAGGGCAGTAAACACACACAAATAATTCACAAGGGAGCGAAACCATCCTCAAGAAACGTTATTTGAAAGGTGAGAGGGTTGTAAGACATTTTCAATAACCACAGCAGCCTAGGAGGTGTTGAGAAACAGTCTGGGACTTAGGTTTTAGTTCCAATGTCATGATGGTCCCCACGGGAGAGGGACAGGGATGGAGGCATCTGTGTGGTCGGCTCTGGCCACCCAGAACCATGCGCGTGGTGACTAGCACCGGCCCCAAAGTTCCAGTGTCTGCCTGTGTCCCACAGGGAAAGGGAAGGGCAGCTGGGCTCTCACTGATGTTCCCTCCCTCCCTCTACCCAATTCAGTTCCGTGAAGGGAGTCGCTGTACTCGGAGCAGAGAGGACACAACACGGCAGAGGCAGCAAGCCAGGGTACCGGGAGTAGGGAGAGACCTTTGGATTGAAACCAATTAGCCTTCCCCCCCACCACCCCTGCTTCCCACCAGTTCCTCGGGCACTACTGACTGATGACACTATCATTTTAAAAGGTGTATCTGGGGAGAACACACCTGCCCAGCAACCGAGCACACACAGAGAAACAGCCTGGCGGCATACTGAGTGCAGCTGCTGAGTTGGCAAAGTAGAGCCAAAGACCCCTTTCGCTTCCCAGGTACTAAAAATAGGCAGGAGCCGAGGCCAGGGGGATGATCAGGGCACCATACTTCTGGAAATGGACATCCCCAGACGGGAACATCCTGAGCCCAAACAGTAGCGGGAACCAGTTGGGTGAGTTCCTCTGTATTTTTGTCTTGTCTTCTAGGTTTCCACCCTCCTGCTTCCCACACACGCAGAATCTCCCTTCTCTCAGACACAAACCCCGCCTTTAGGAAAGGACCCTACATAGGCCTTCAGACTGAGATTTAAGTGTTTGATATGGTTCAGTGCATTTCCCAGGAATATTTGCAGAATCTATTTGACTTAAGAGAATGAAATACTGAATTATAGAATTAAAAAAAAAAAAAATGAGTATGGGACCTGTGGAGCTGGGGGGTGAGAGAGAAAGGGGAGAGACCTGTATGGAGAGCACGGCGTCCTTATAAGGCTCACCCTGGCATTTGGTGGGACAGTCTAATCTAAAAGACAAAAGTCAATCGACTCCTACAGGAAGATAAGCAAAGTGGTGTTTACTTTACAAGAACAATCTGTCCTGGGAATTAAAACCTTCAGAATCTAATAATTTCATTTATTCCACAAACATTTGTTGAGGGCCAACCATGCAATGGAAATGAGGGTGCACGGAGGAATTAACATATTCTTAGTTGTTTCTTGTCTAATGGTTCTAACGGTGGTAAAAGACAAGTGGTGAGATCCTGACAGGGAGACACAAATACTCGAAGCCACATGTATACATCTCAAGAGACATCCTTACCAACAGCTCAAGCCCTTCCAAAGTTGGGCCACAGTGCTTCTTCCTTCTTTCTTTTTGTTTTTTTTTTTTTTGGCTCTTCTATCTACTGTTTTTACTTCACCTCCTTCCTTTCTTTTCCTCACTCTGCCTCACTCTTTTCTAATCCATCCTCCAGGACAGTAGAGTGGTTTTCCCTGTAAGGATACCTGAGTGCTTATAAACATAATCAATTCACTTTTCTTGTGTGTTCAGGACTGGGTCCAGAAGAATCTGAGATTTCGTTCCATATTTGCCACCACAATTTCATGGGAGAAGGGAGTACGCTGGGTGTAAGCCTGTCCGTGAGCACGCAGGCACCTAGGGGGAGCTGCTGCAGAGTCACTGCATACACGCGTGCGCACAGTCATCACTTGTCCAAACGTTAGAAGCCACCACTGGTCCTTCCCAGGGGAGTCGTTCTAAGGACATGAACGTGTGGTGCAGGCACTACCCAGGCCCTGATGGCTTCTCGGTGTCCATTTCAATGCTCATACTCCATTCTGCAGCACGGCCTCACACCCCGAATTCAACTGTAATTTACCTGCCAGATGGATGCCTGTTAGTGAATAGCCCTGTATGACAGGTCATTGTAAAATAAACCCTTGGTCGCGTGCCAGCTCAAGGTCCCCCACCTTCAAGAAGGTAGCCCTGTCCAGGGGCGCCTGGGTGGCTTAGTCGGTTAAGCATCTGACTCTTGATTTCAGCTCAGGTCATGATCTCACGGTTCATGAGTTCGAGCCCCGCATCAGGCTCTGGATGACAGTGCAGAGCCTGCTTGGGATTCTCTCTCCCTCTTTCTCTGTTCCTCCTCCACTTGTGCTCTCTCTCTCTCTCAAAATAAACAAACTTAAAAAAAAAAAAGTAAACAAAACCAAACCAAACCCCTGTCCTTGCCAATCCAGCCAACCCTCCCAACCACGATCTTCTAAACTCCCAGATCACTTAGGGTTCCTAGAACTCATTTTGGATCATTCTTTTTATTGTTTAATTATCTGAGCGCCAATGCATTCTCCCTAACTGCTTTAAACACTTCAAAAGCAGTAATATCTCCATAATTTCCCACAGAAATCTGCACACCATTGCAGCTATTTATGATCGCTCGCCTGGTCTCCAACTGTGGGAAGACAAGTATTAAAGAAATCACAGTCTGAGGTTGATTACAGAATTCTTGCTGCAAGGACTCTCTTTATGTTAACACACATATATGTTTATACCTGTCTGCTGGCTCCCATACACACATGTGTTGCTGGTTTGTTTGCTCCAAGTTAATTTGAACAAAAGCACTGATTACCCCATGACTGATAATGCTATTCTGCTTTCTGTGGGCACAGGTCTTTGTTTCACAGACGAAGCTTTACAGATCAATGTGTTATTGATGTCTTTCCTATGTTTTCATCCCTATTTTCCTTGAACCGAGAGTCACAAAAGCTCTAGGTAAGCATGGAAGAACCCAACGTGAGGTACAAAACAAACAAACAAAAAAACTGTTGCATAAAATCTCCAGCTAGAGCTGACGGAGAAATTTCTTGTATTCCAAATAACTCAGGAACTACTGAGGAATACGTTCATTGCTGGAAAGGAGTGTAGGATATCTGCAGAGACAGGTCTGCACAGATTAATAGAGCTCTGCGGAAATTAGGACCCCGGAGAGGAAATGTTTATGGGTTCCCTTGGCCCAGAGAAGGCAGAGCTGTAAAGTGACTGGAGGTGATCTTTAATGCGGAGAGGGTTGTCACAAGAGGAGAGCAGGTCTATGGTAGGAACTCAATGACTCTTCCTTTACGATGACGCTAGTAACCAACTCTTTGCCATCTCTAACAAGGACTGAAAAGGAGGATGTGGCCTTTTATGACAGCCATTGGGACTCTGGTTAGATATTAAAATGACCTTTTCTACAATGAGGGTTGTTAAAAAAAAAAAAAAAAAAGCTTGTAGTTCTGAGGGAGATTGTGACACTTCCTTTCAGAAAGTCTCCCTCTAAAAAAAAAAAAAAAGAATAGAAGCAGCATAACTTTACAATAGTCTGCAGTCATTTTATTTATTTTTGGTCAAAGCTGGTGAGATGGTCTAAATGGCCTTTCACAGCCCCTTTGAATTTCGTAGTTCAAGGGACAGGGATCAATAAGTTCGATGTCTTTATGAATTGTCATCACACCTAGTTGTGAGGAACTGATGTCCCCAAAGGACTAAATACAAGGGCTGTTTACATGGTTTGCCTTTCTCTCTTCACATGATTCCCCTCAGAAAGACTGATTCTTGCCACTAATTAATGGGAATATAACTCAAGTCTCATATTATGAGATTAACTATATTATCACATTGAAATCTATCTTATAGGATTAGATAGCTACAGAAAATTAACAAAGGAGCATAGCAAATGCCTTTCTAACACAGAATATTCTATCTCCTATTAAATACTGCAGAACGGCCATTGCTACCCCTTCAGGAGAAAAACCAATAACTTGAATGGACATATACTAGAGACAGTGAATTGCTAAGGAATCCACACAATCAAAATTCACACAGAGGCCTAGGAGAGACAAAACAAATGGAAGACTAAAGAAGCTGTTGCTGTGCTGAACTCCCATAGACGGCCAGTACCCAGCCATCTCAGGACCTGCCCCTGGCCCCTTGCACAGGCGGTGTTGTGGACACAGACTCACGTGCCAAAATATTTAATTAGATGTTGAAATACGATATAATAGAAGATACTGTTTATACTTGCTGTCATTGAGAAGCAACTTTTTTTTTAATACCACATCAAAAAATAGCTTTTGGATGCTCAGCCGTGGCCAAACATGGTGAACAATTCCAATTATATTTGCAGTGCTTGGGGTCTTACAACCCCGTAACCCATCAACACCTCAGCTTTTCTAATCTGTCAAAAACCTCATTATTGTTACTGTGATTGTTGATTTACTGTTGTAATGAAGGACAAAAGTAGCAAATTTTTGAATAGTGCTTATTACATGCCAGGCGCTGTTCTAGTTCAATGGCAGCCCTCCTTCTCACCTGCCCTTCTTTCTAGCTGAAAAAAGGGAGGCTGTCCTATGTGAGCTCACTCTCCTACCACTCAGGATTTCTCTGCTCCTTCACAAGTGTTTCCTCCTTTTTCTCTGTTCCTGGAAGAGCTGCTCTTCTGTATCAAGTCAGCTATGATCCCGTCCCCTCCTGCCTCCACAGGGACTTGGCCTCATTCATTATTCCCTTTTGGTCTTACATCTTCAAACTTTTCCTCTGCACCTGAGCCTTGCCCTCTGCCTCCAAACACAGTCTGGTCTTCTTAATCACATCTCCCCAAATCTTTCCCCCAACTTCCTCTCAAATAAACTTCTCAAAGATGTGGTCTTCTCTACACCCATGTTCTTAGCTCTTTTTTTTTTTTTAATTTTTTTTTTTTAACGTTTATTTATTTTTGAGACAGAGAGACAGAGCATGAACAGGGGAGGAGCAGAGAGAGAGGGAGACACAGAATCTGAAATAGGCTCCAGGCTCTGAGCTGCCAGCACAGGGCCCCACGCAGGGCTTGAACTCACGGACCGTGAGATCATGACCTGAGCCGAAGTCGGACGCTTAACCGACCAAGCCACCCAGGCGCCCCCTTAGCTCTTTCTTTAAAAGAACTCAAAGCATTGGTTTTTAACATTCAACATTTCTTAATGCATGTTTTCTTAATACATAATTGCCCTAACCGGTTGGCTGCTGTCCCTGTTAAAAGAATAAAGAAAGGCGCCTGGGTGGCTCAGTGGGTTAAGCATCATATTTCAGCTCAGGTCATGATCTTGCGGTTCATGAGTTTGAGCCCCATGTCAGGCTCTGTGTTGGCAGCTTGGAGCCTGGAGCATGCTTCGGATTCTGTGTCCCCCTCTCTATCTGCCCCTCCCCGGCTCGCACTCTCTCTCTCTCAAAAATAAACAAACATTTAGAAAAAAAGAATGAAATACATATTTAAGATGAGGAAATGTTTAGTAAGTATAAAAAGGGACAGTATTCAAGGAGAAAACACATTCTCCAACTACCCTTTCTTCAGAAGTAATCACTCTTGACAATATCTTTGAGACCTTTTGGGAAAAAAAAGAAGAGTAAATATCCTTCATTTATTTATTTATTTATTTTAACCCTAAAGGCTCCATATTATATTTCCTTTACTATACTTTGTTTTGTTTTCTACATACAATATTTTGTAGGTCTTTCCTATCAGAATCTATAGACTGACTTCATTTCTTTTTACATTTGCCTGGCCTGTTGTCAGGCTGCAGATAATTGAATTAGTCCAGTATTTCTATGTCCTTTGATTATTCTCTTACCCTTTAAAGTCTGCCTTTCCCCCAAATCACTGTTCCTTCTTGACGGTTGTTTATAACTACTGCATCAATAGTAATGTTCTTTGTCTTATTCCTTTCCACTACTCTCTAGCAGTAGACAAGCCAAGCCAACCCTCTTTCCAGAGAGGAAAAAAAAAGTCCCTTAAACTGGATTCACCTCCCTTCTTCCTTATTGTTTAGTAACTACCCTTCACTCTCAACATTCTATAAACAGACTTCAAAGCTCAGTTCTTAGCCCTCTTCCTGTCTCCTTGCCAAAAAAAAATGGGATAATTGTTCACAGTGCTATTTCCTTGATGCCTAACACTCTCCATTGGAGATGTCTTGCCTCGACTCCTGTGCGCAGACCTAATCCCATATCTCCTTCCTGCTCAGTGGACGAAACCACCTCAGGTGCATGTTGTGCTAACATCTCAAATTGGTCATCTGACTTACAGATTTGTCATTCTTATCTCTTCAAATATTTTCTCCTCTTGAAGTCCCTTTTTCAGGTAATGTGACATCATGAGTGAGAATGGAGAGTCATCTTTCATTCTGTCCCCATTGATTCTTCCCCAAACCACTCACATGCCTTACTTATTACATCTCCAGTGCCTCTCGTATCTCCATTTCCATAGGAGACACCTACTTGGTGCTCACATTGTACAGTCTCATCTTACCTAGTACACAGTCTTTGGTTACTCAGAGCCATTTTCCACTGGATTACTCTTCTTAACCACAGTTCTGGTACTGCCACTCTAACATCTTTAGACAACTCTCTAGTATGAAGTGATTCCACTCCAAAAGGGATTTATCTTATGGCTCAAGACACTTTATGCTCTACATCACCCCAGTTTTCAACAACTTTTGCCCATTTCTCATCCATATGGACCCTACTCTCTGGCCAAGTCTGATTACTCATTTTTTCAAGTAGACCTTGTACTTCAGGCAAGTTTTTCTTTCTTTTGGTTCAGAGGTTTTGCTCCTACTGATAGGCTCTCCCCTCCAATATCTCTTTCAATTTTAACCATTCTTCCAAGATTGACAATTAGGGAGCCTATTTTATAAAATGTTTCTTGATATGCACATTTCTCCTTTTAAGCAAAGCTGCCAGATTTAGCAAATAAAGATATGACACAGTTAAACTTGAATTTCAGATCAATGAATAATTTTAGTGTATCTCCCATGCAATATCTAGATATGCTTATGCTAAAAATTTATTTATCTGAAATTCAAATTTAACTAGGGGTCCTCTGTTTTGTCTGGTAACTCTACATTTGGCTACAAAGTATCTGTGCTTTTTCCCATCAGATAGGAAGACCGGGTTAAGATAATGGTTAGAGTAAAGAAAAAAATAGGATTTGAACTCCAGCTTTTGAGAAAATGACTTCACCTTATTTAATTTCCTATCCTAAAAACTGAAGCCACAAACTCTATCAACTTTGAAAATACACACAGGTGGAGAGACGGAGCCTGTGAATTCACATTTTAACAAGGGACCCGGGTTATTCTGATGCTGAAGAACACATTGGTCAACCAGCTACTTTCCTGTCTCTGCACAGTTCTGAGGTACATGATGAACAAAATCCTGTCGCATTAAGGGCAGAGTCAACAATGTCATTGAACACGGTAGTAAGAAAAGGCACACACTTATGATAGGATGAAAATTGGATAATAAGGACATTGGAGATGGTAAGAAAATGACAAATATTGCCTATAAAGATGGGTTGGATTGATTCACAGTAGGGGGTGACCTGAAGGACAAAGTAAGTCATGCAGTTTGCAAAAAGTGCTCTATGTATGCAATAGAAAATAATCAGATGAAGCAAAATGATTAGGAAAAAAAAAATGTTTAAAGCATTGCTAGAAGATGAGCATTGATGCCAGTAGCCTAACGTTAGTTTAGAAGAGCCTAGAAGTCTGTTGAGGATGTAAAGGTATGTCCCAAAGTCGCAAACAGTCCGATGGGATCAAGGCACTATTCAAGTCCTCACAGCCTGAAAGAAGAATGTCCAAATGTAGTGTGGGCCACACGTCTTCTGAGGTATTCCCTAACCTTTGTGAAGATCACAAAGGATGTAGATTCCACATGACTCCACTGTGGATGAAACCAGTGTATTTTTGGAAAAGACGCAGAATGGGATGGGTGTTGGTGAGAAGCGCATACTTAGTTTTTAGACTTTAAGGACACATTTGGGCCATTCTTTGACGGACAGGATTCTGGGAAGTAACACCTTTTAGGCTTTAACTTCCTATCTGGTACAGAACAAAGGCTTATTAAAGATTGCTTCCTTTCTTCCCCTTTTCTCAAGTCATTTATCATCTTCTAACTTGTATTGGAGTCGTGGAGAAGAAACATTAATTTTTTTCCCTCACATTCCACTGGGACAAGACTATTTATATAGAACTGCATAATAAACAGCTAGCATATGAATGAGTAAAAATAAATATTTAGAAGCAAAGACTTTATTTTCACCTGAACAGTAAAAGGCCAGGTGAGGAGTTTTCAGGAGGATGTAAGGCATTAACTCAAGTGGTTTTTGAACATCTAATACTAGGCCAGTGGTTAATGCTACAGGTGGAAGAGTAAGTAAGACTCTATAGTGTCTGCCTACAGGCAGAGATGATGTCTATAAGAAAGGGAATCCAGACCAGTACAAGGGCAATGAAAATATAGCACAGAATTAGGAAAATACTTTGATCCTGGGTACATTTCAGGAGTCACCAATGCAGCCTTGGTGGGGGGAAGGCCTTGCAGAGGAAGTAAAACGCAAGCTGAAATTGGAAGGAAGAATGCGTCTAACAAGGATTCGGTGGAGAAAAAGAGTTTTCAGGGAGAAGTAACAGAATGTATAAGTAATAGGCACTATATGCCAAAATGGGCAGAGGGTATTCTGAAGGCTCAGAAGCTTTATTTGACTGAAGAAGACAGGAACTGGAGAGCAGGCAGGCAGGAATTTACCTAATGATTAAACTGAGAGAAGCTGATAGGATTAAGAAAGTTGAGACCAGATCATATACGTAGTCAGTACCTCGGACTTTATTTTATAAATAGTAGTGAGCAAATGAAGAGTTGTTTGGTTTTTTTTTTTAGTTTATTTTTTTTAATTTAGTTTGAGAGAGAGCAAGCAGAAGAGGGGCAGAGAGTGAGGGAGACAAAATCCCAAGCAGGACTCTGCACCGTCAGTGGAGAGCCTTACAAGGGCTGGAACTCACAAACCGTGAGATCATGACCTAAGCTGAAGTCAAGAGTCGGATGCTTAACCGATTGAGCCACCCAGGCGCCCCCAAGCAATTGAAGAGCTTTAAATATTGCAGGTGGTATGGCTAGAATCCGTGTTTAGAAAGATCAGATAAATTGGTGTAGGGCAAGACTAGAAACAGGGAGGCAACTGCAGAAATCCTAATTAGGAATGCAGACGGCCTCAACTTTTTAAATTTTCTTCTGGGACACCATTTTCTTTTAGTTTTTCTCTTACTATGCTGGCTGTAACTTTTCTGTCTTCTCTGCAGTGACTTCTGACCTCCTCTGCATCTAAATGTTGATGCCCTTCAGGGCTCAGTCGTCCGCTATCGTCCCTTCTCCATGCACGCTCATTATCCGGGGATCTTTTTCAACCTAACGGCTTTAAATATCATCTGGACACTGACAAGCCCCAGATTTATGTCACCAGCCAGGACTCTGACCTCCAGACTCCTATAATTCCACTGCCTGCTCAACCTCTCCATTTAGATGTTTAATAGGTATCTCAAAGTTAGCGTCAGGAACACTGAACTCCTGATCCTCCATGTAGATTTGCTATACTACATTCTCTCTGGATCAGCAATGGCAACCCCTTCTTTCTAGCTGCAAAGCCAAACTTTGGAAATCATGCCTGATACCTTTCTTTCTCTCATGCTCAATATCCAACCCATCAACAAATCCTTTCTGCCTTCAATAGATATGCCAAGATGACCCATTTTTACAATGTCTAATGCCCTGTGTCTACCCCAAGCCACAATCATCTTGGACTTTGCTACTGGAAGAGCCTAGGTATTGTAATAGCCTAGATTACTCTTACTGATTACTGTTACAATGCATCACTGTAACAGGTCTTGCTTCCGCTCTGATCCCCTATATATTTATACTCAACACAGCAGGTAGAGTTTATCCTTGAAAATACTAAGTCATGTCACTATGACAAAAAATCCTCAGAGGGGTTCAGAGTAAAGGTCAGAGTCATGACAATGGCCTATAATCCGTGTGGCAGTTTCCTCTCTCATCCCACTTCTCTGGTCTTAACTCTTAGGACCTTTCCCTCTGCCACTCTGCTCCAGGTGTCCTGCCTGCTGTTCCTCAGACATTCCAATTACGTTCACATCTCACAGCCTTTTCATCTGGTGTTCCCTTTGTCTGGAACGCTCTCTCCCCAGACATCCAGAATGTTTGTTTTTTCTGTTTTTGGGTTTTTTTTTTTTTCTAGGTCTCCTCTTTTTTTTTTTTTTTTTAAGTTTATTTATTTATTTTAAGAGAGAGCGAGCACGAGCAGGGGAGGGGCAGAGAGAGAGAGGGGGAGTGAGAATCCCAAGAAGGCTCCGGCTGTCAGGGAGAAGCCGGACGTGGGGTTTGATCTCACAAACGGTGAGATCATGGCCTGAGCTGAAACCAAGAGTCAGATGCTCAACCGACCCAGCCACCCAGGTGCCCCCCGAGGTCTCTTCTTAAATGCAATTTTAATACAGAGATCTGCTCTGAACACCTTCTACCAAAAAAGCAACGTTCCCTTCAGCCCCGCTGGAGTGTCTCACCCTGCTTTATTTCTCTTCACAACACTGACCATTAGCACTGTATGTTTTCTGGTTTGCCTACATCCATCCATCTCTACTCAAACTGTATGCTCTGGGGAAGCAGAATCTGTACCTGTCCCTCTCAGGGCCGCTTCTCTACAACTGCTTCCTACAGCATGGTAAGCGCTCCGTCAACAGCTGTTGAGTGAATGGAGGGACAGAGAGGGGCAGTGTGAAAACGGAGAGTCGGTGATGAACATGAACTCCGTTTGGATGGGATAACAGACTGTAAGGACATAATGAGTAACGAGTAGGAGAAAGGAAAAAGAGGGCTCTCGGAGGGCGCCCAAGTTTCGCACGTGGACAAAGTGAAGAGATGGTGAGGTACTGAGCGAACTAGAGAAGATGGGAAGCAGGACAGGATTAAGGACAGGGGCGGAGAAGGAGAAATTCAATTCTGAAACAGTTTAAGACTCAAGTAATTGGGAGACACTCATCTGGAGCCGTCCTGGAAATGGCTGACTCTGCAAGTGTTTGCTGGATTTGTGCTTAGCGTGCGTGCATCGGTACCCGGTGCAAAACAACTATACGGGAAGGAGATGAAGAGAAGGCTGTGTGTGTGGTCCTGGGTTACTTCTTTAGGGGACAGAGAAATCCTTTTCAGCCCTAAGGTGAATGTGCTGGATGAGTCACTCCTCAGGAAGCCACTGCCTCTCGGAAAGCCGCGGCCCCAAGCCTCCAAGGAGCCCCATTGTCTGAACGCAACCGTTTTTCAGTCTGACTCTGGGGGTGCGTGTTTGCCATTCAGAACCTACTATATTTTACTGCACCTCCTGACATTGTTACACAACATTTATTGAAAGCACATTTGATGGTAATGAAGTTTCTATTAACTATGATTAAATCTCATAAAGCACCTGAAGATAATTTAAGATGTGCAGAAGCAGAAAATGAAACATTCGGTTTAGTACATTAGGAAACATAATTGATTAAATTATCTCATTTACAATAAGTGCTTTCATGAGCTATGCGGCGCACATATTTCCCCCAGTTTGTCATTATGACTTGCCAGCAGATATCCTAAGACTTCACTTTCTCCTTACACCTTCCTGCAACTCAAAGCTCGCTTCTTGGCCCACCCGTTCACGGAGGACTGCGTGCGAGGCTCTGGGTGATGTTTTCTATCCACCAGGCCTTGTGGAGAATCATGTGCACAGCTATATACAGGAACAGGTTGTTTCTCAATTATCTTCATAATTGACTTTGATTTTGCATCAGTGATGATTCATGTAGTCTTAAACTAAGCCCCTCTTTCACTGAACAACCACAGCCTGAATTTGTATAACGCACTCCTAACCATGCATTTTACACAACCCCGGCTGGACTCCTCTGGGAGCCTTTTGCAATCACATTGATTCTGTTCAGGTTTTATTTTTAGGAAATCACAAATTAAAACAGTTTAAGCGATTCCGTGGCAGTATCCAGCAATTAAGCATGGTGTTCATGAGCGAGAACCCCAAGCAAAAACTAATTCAGGAGTCCCTGAGGGCTAGAAATAGCTAGTGTGGGGTTTATGGCTGGAAGTACAGATGTAACCAAATTAGAATGGCACAGGACTCACAAACTAAGCATGAAATTAATTTTTAAAAAACACATTTCTAAGTAACTCTCACGGTGGCCACCACATGGATACTCATGATCTTGCTGGTGCCATACGTGAGGATCAGTGGGTGGCTTGGCTATGTCACCAGGAGGCAGCTGGGAGTCTATTTACTCCAGCTCTCACCCTGAGATCTGGACAGAGGCACACACCAAATATTCACCGACCCAATTGCTTCCTCCCTCCCTCAACGTACACTCGTACACATACATCTACAACCAGGTTTCCCCACCTCCAACCTCTCTGAATTCAAAATCAGGCATGCAGGAGGTCAGCGGACCACTAGCTAAGTACCAATAATGACTTTATGGGCAGTGGACCTCAGGGGAAAAAAAAAAGGATATTTGTTTTTGGGTGTTCTGCAAAGTTCTCAGACTCTGCGGGTAATGGCACTGTTGTATCTCAAGCCTGCCTGAAGCAACGTAACAAAGTATGAACAATGGCTTTCCTGGATCTTTCTTCATGTCTCCTGACCCCTGTCCCAAAGCTCCTATTTCCATCTAACCTCACAAGAAGGAATCCTTTTCCTTCCAAGAAGTTAGCTAATAAAAGCTATTAGCTCTCCCAAGCTATCTGAATTATAATACCCTAGGATTTAAAAGATCAAAAGCCATTCATTTTATACGAAAATGGGAGATAACCGGCCAGGACACCTTCTACAAGCTTATTTATAAACCAACCGGGCAGCTCAGTAACTCTTCTATTGCTAAGAGCTGTGTTGCTGAGGCCCTTCTATCTGGAGGTTTCCCTAGGATGCTGTACATACTTCTGAGAGCTTCAGAATCATTTGGGGAACATATGAAAATGTAGATTCTCAGGCACATCCCTGCCCCGCCACCCCCTCCCCCCTCCCACCCCGTATGCCGAGGATTCGAATTCATTTGTCCTATTCTGAGATGGGGTGTATTTATTTTTTTTTTTTTCTATTTTTTTTTTTAATGTTTATTTATTTTTGAGACAGAGAGAGACAGAGCATGAACGGGGGAGGGGCAGACAGAGAGGGAGACACAGAATCTGAAGCAGGCTCCAGGCTCTGAGCTGTCAGCACAGAGCCCGACGCGGGGCTCGAACTCACGGACCGTGAGATCATGACCTGAGCGAAGTCGGACGCTTAACCGACTGAGCCACCCAGGCGCCCCGAGATGGGGTGTATTTAACAAGCTCCCACCAAACCCCAAGATTCCGATGCACACGGTTGCTGATCTTCTTTCTGAGAAATATTTTTCTAAGATAGTTACTCTCAACCCAACCTGCACATTGGAGTCTGAGGATCTTTTAAAAATAAGCATTCCTACCCTTATACATGGAATCTAAAAAAACAAAACAAATGAACAGATAAAATGGAAACAGACTTATAAATACAGAGAACAAGCTGCTGGTTGTCAGAGGGGTGGGGAATGGGCAAAATAGGTGAAGTGGATTAAGAGGCACAAACTGCCCGTTATAAAATAAATAAGTCACAGGATATAAAGTACAGCATAAAGAATATCATCAATAATATTGTCATAACTATGTATGGTGATAAGACGGTAACTAGACTTAATCATGGTGATCATTTCCTAATGTACGTAAAAGTTGAATTCTATGTTGTATACCCCCAAACGAACATAATCATATATACTTCAAGGAAAAAGAAAAAGAAAAAAATCCTACATATTGAACTATGCATTAAAGTTTTAAAATCCTAAACAAAAATATAGGGATTCTAACCCACCCCAATTCTGATTCCATTGGTCTGGGGGTACAGCCTGATAACTGGGGTTTTTAAAAGGCCTCCGGGTGGCTCTAAAGTTCAGCCATGACTGAAAACCTTAGGGTCAAATGCCGAGATGCTAACCATTCTCACTGTGCTGTTATGCCCAAATCTACTGGATGTGTAAGATAGAGATAATGCAAAGGCGGGCCTTCCCAGGAACCAAGCCTGCGTGTGGGGAGCTCAAACTGACACGGCCACCAACATTTTCAGTTTCTGCTGATTTCACTGTGCAATCCTGGTTTCTAATCTACCAAATTGCCATGGATTTCTCGGTTGTGTGTTAGGCGCCCCCGTCTCCTCCTAGGTGCAGAGGCTTGGAGTCAGTCTCGGCTCTTGCCCAAGGCTGCTCTCATGAAAGCTTGTACTGACAAATATTTATTAACTTTAATGCTACCAATCTGCTCAGCAATAAGAATCCTAGACGGCATTTGCAGAGAAATGGACTTTGAGGCAGGCAGCATCACAGGAGATTTACTCCTACTCTGAGGGAGGGGTGTGTATATGTCCTTTCAATTTCAACCTCTGATCTGTGACCCAAACCCAAGGAGGAGGTGCCCTGAAAACCCTGGGTCTTTTCCTACAACCTCCCATTCTCTTTGGCTCCTAAACAAATACAACAGTAAGGCAGCAAATATGAGAATAAATTATATTCACAAGAGGAAAAATAACTTACTTTGGGGTTTTATTTCATGAAGAGGTTTTTTATCTAAAAGAAAGAGAAAAAGAGAGTTTCATTTAATAAATTTACATGGAGCAGATAGATTTCCTATATCACTTTACGTCCACCTCTATACAAGAAACATTTTCTCTGTTTTTTGCAGACAATATGGATTATGTTGTCCGTATTTTTCCTTTCCTTTCTAATTTCTTATTTTTCTCCTTTGCAATATTTTTCTAGGGTGATTGCTTCATTCTCTCTCTCTTTTTTTAAATTTCTCCTCAGGCTTACTAGAGTTTCTCTCTGTTGCATTTGCTAGATTCTTATCAGCATGATGAGAGCACTGAGCTGGCAACATGTCCCCTTGTTTCTCTACAGCCAGAAGACTGCTCAGGTAAGGAAGGGATGCTATTTCACTGTATGTGATGATTGAAAAGTGAGCTGGTGAATACACATTTAAAGGGATCCTACATTGGCTTAGCAGTTATCATAGCCTGGATAAAAAGGTCCGAACCACGCCATTTGTCCATTCTTGTGGAGTATGGGTGCAATATTATGAGCTTGTTGGAGGCTTTTAATAAATCGCTTTTTTGCTTCCTTGCTCTGTTATGTTACTATTTGTACGATCTCTCTTCATTACAGTGTCATTCTGTAATCACAGCAGCAAGCACAGGAAGTGGACAGAGAAAAAACATTTCAGGCTCAGGTGAGATTTTTTTTTTTTTTAATTTTTTTTAATGTTTATTTATTTTTGAGAGAGAGAGAAAGAGACAGAGCACAAGCAGGGGAGGAGCAGAGAGAAAGGGAGACACAGAATCTGAAACAGGTTCCAGGCTCAGCATAGAGCCTGATGCGGGGCTCGAACTCACAAACTGTGAGATCATGACCTGAGCCAAAGCCAGACGCTCAACCGACTGAGGCACCCAGGTGCCCCTCAGGTGAGATCTTTTTATCCTTTCTCCCCACTGCCCTCCAGCCACTCTCTCCTGCCCTGTCTGCCATCACTGCATAACCTTGTAAATCACTCTGGGACTTGGTGCCTGTGGCTAACTTTGCCTTCGACTATAGTCTTTCTACTTCCCAGTCCCCATTTCCTGGCTGTCCCAGGCCAACACAATGCCACCATGACACAGAAACCTGAGAAGACTGTGCTTTGGTCACCAATGCAAGATTCTAGAAGATTTGCATGGGGTGACCTCCCTTTAATCAGCCCCCCTCTTCCGACTTAGATGGAACATGATCAGATGACAAGCTTCGAGGCTGCTGCTCATCATTCACAGAATCACACTATGGTAGGGGGACCCTGAGAGGTCACCTTGCAGGGTCCCTTACCTCCACCGGCCTGAAGGTGAGCCAAGTGGGGGTGGGGGGTGGAACACTGTCAATGTGGATTATGTTTTTCACGGAATCAAATACAGCCTGGTATATACTGGAGAACTTCATAAATACTCTCTGACTGAACCATAGCCCCTCCCAAGCAGACAGACCCAGCTATATTCTGAATCCTCTACCAGATATGTGTCCCCCTAACCCACTCATGCACTTAATACCAATTTTGACAGAAAACCTTTGTGGTGTGCTTTACTGAACCCAGCCCTTGTGTGTCCTGCTGTCTGATTTGTTATGGAAGTAGCTTCTCAAAGTTGTAGGTCACACTCTTGCAAATGGACCGCCATTTTTGTTTTTTTCTCATTATAAGGAGAAAGTTAACTGGCGAAGGATGATTTCTGGCAAATCTCTCTTTAAATGAAAAATCTTCATAAAAGATAATTATTTGCTCAAGTGGGCATGATTGCATTCAGATTTTTACAGTCAGGTGTCTTAAAACAGACAACGCCTGCACCCCCCTCTCTGCACAGATTCAGTGCTGCTACTTTTTCTGAGAGCAGGTTGGCACCTCCCCAAGTCCAGATGCTAATGCACTCAAGGAGTAGAATCCAGTGACTTTGGTGGTTTTAACCTGACTTCGGGTTTTGCTTATTGCAGGCTATCCGAAAGCATTTGGCATGGGCGCAGGATGCCGGCAGGCCAGGCCGAGACGTCTGGAAGTGATGCATTGCTAACACAACACACAGGGACATGCAGAACATCTGTTTAGGACTCTGGCTGAGTTTAACAGCATTTTCTTCCTTCTAAACCACAGGAACAAAGATTATGCTGGGTAGCGAAATGAAACTCCATTAAAAACAGGTGAGATACAGAACCACTTCTCAGAAAATAAATTAAATAACAGCCAGGCTATTAAAAAAACGGGAGTGAGAGTTCTTCCAGGTACAGCTCTAAAGGAACAAAGAGTGAATGGGGCTAAAAAGCCAGGGCTGGGCACCTGGGTGGCTCAGTCAGTTAAGCCTCCAACTCCTGGTTTCAGCTCAGGTCATGATCTCATAGTTCATGAGTTCGAGCCCTGCATGGGGCTTTGTGCTCACAGTGTGGCGCCTACTTGGGATTCTCTCTCTCTCCCTCTCTCTCTCTCTCTGCTCTTCCCCAGCTTGCTCCATCTAAAAGTATCAAAGAAAAGAGAAAAGCCAGGGCTAACTAGGGTAATGAGAAACACTCAGGCCACAAGGGCTCATAAGGCAGGAGAGGTGGGGCATTTCCCCCTGTGACTCAGGTCTGGTGTCGTTATTGGCAATGGCACAGTGAAATTAGTGCAGACACTCAGCATTAGAACAGGATTTCAATCCTGAATGGTCTTCATTCCCTCTGTGTGACCACAGTGTTCGCCACAGTACGATGGGAATAATACCATCCTTGAACATTGCTACTGAGATTAAACATGATAAATACAAAGCCAATAGCTTAGGGTTAGCACATGATCCATATCAATAAATAATATAATTTCAACACACTATGAATAAAATCAACATTATCACTGGTTCAGAGTAAAAACATGACCCTTTATGCCAGTACAGGGAGGCAAGTCATATCTCCAAATCAGAAATAGTAGTGAATTTCAGGAGTACTTGAAGGGAGTTAAGAAACTTGTGTTCAAGTCCTAGTCTCTGCTTTATGAAACCCATCAGTTTCCTGGTAGGAAAAAAGAAAGGCAATGACCAGAAGATTGATCCCTGAGGGGTCCCTAGCTTTGGCCCACTATAAATCTACAGAAAACCACCGAAGAAGTTCCACAGAAATCCATGTGGAATGAGTTCCCAAAGCAGAGTAAAATGATTCAAAGGGCCACTGCTCTACTGTGGGATTTGTTATGCTGAGGTCTAGTGGGTCACTGTGTATTCTCTAATGGAAAAGTCTGGAAGCCTCTGGTGCCAAGAGAACTTCAGTACCCTGGCATCAGCATCAAAATTGGGTTCTGCCGGATTTTGTGAGATACCAGTATCCTGACAACAAGTTGCTATCATTAAACATTTTCCCCAGTTTGAAATATCTGATCAGAGATTATTCTACTGTGAACTTGAGGGAGAGGGCTACCCATTCACCATTCACTATCTTTTGAAAGAACTGCCCACCCCACACTCCATGTTCTTTTATTCTGTCTGCAAAATCATATTTTCACAAGGCCTAGGGCCATGCATCCCCTTGGCCCTGGTCAACCGCATCCTCTCTGCTTTTGTTTTACCTCTCTCGAAGGCCATATTCAAATAACCCCTTAGTAAATTAATCCATTAGGGCCATGGTTCTTGATGTTGGCTCCACATTAGAATCACCTGGGGAGCTTTTTAAACAAATACCCATACCTGGGCCCCAGTCCAAGACCTTATGACTAACTGGGATCTGTGTTTTTGTGATTACCAAGTGCACACCACTTCCTGACCACAAATCTGGGGCTGTATGTACCCAACTTCAGTTAGTCATTGCCTCCCTGAGAAGCTCTGGGGTAGCTGTAGTATACACATGGACCCAGAAGCATCCCTTCTGTATCTTGCAGGCAGAGAAATATAATTTTGAGCGAGTGGCAGCTGAGTTGTAGTTTGGGAGAATCACTAATTCGCCTAGGGTCTAACTTATGCACCGAGAGGTACCTTCTGGGTAAATGGAAATTGATGTCATTATAATTCAGTCTTATAATGATTGTGTGTATTTGCAAGTGAAAAATGCAGAAGTATATCTTAAATTGTCATGTTTTCTTTAAAAATCCTTTTTAATATTTACACAGTCACTATACAGTGTATCCAAATAAATAAATAAATGTGTGTGTGTGTGTGTGTATACACACACACACACAAAAAACCCAACCCATAATTCCAAACCAAGAGATAACTATCATTAATATTAAGTTATATATACAAAGTGCAGGCTTTTTCCCCCTTAAGATTTATGCATGCATATGTATATACATATATATTTGCAGGAAACTATGGAAGATCAATACTAATTGATCACTTTTACTATAAAGACATGGAGTAGTCTTTTATATATTGTTTTGCAATCTGCCTTTGTGCTGTGTGTGTGTGTTTATAGAAGTATACATATTTATATACAAGAAAAAGTGAAAAAGGACAATCTAGATTTTCATTTTTGGAAATGATTCATTTCTTTCTCATCTCTACTTCTCTTGCTTCCTTTGTTATAGGAGATGCTCCCAAAGCATTTCCATGGTATCCATTGTTCTTAGAAGCTATTTATAGCTGTACCCCTCCCTTCCCACCCACACCCACCCTTATCCTTTCTCTGCTAGGAAACAAGTGTGGCCAGCTACCTATAGCCTAGCCCATACCCTAGGGTTGTAAAGAGAGCAGGCCTGAGGAGACATTGGACATGAGGACAGATGGTTTCAACTCCAACTCACAGACTGGGCAAGAGACTGTTCCTCAAAACCTGTGGGTGATTATCTGAAATCCGCTCCTATGCCTTTTAAAGACTACACAGGTATGTTTGATACCAGAGTCTATGTCCCAATTTTTTTTTTTTTTTTTTTTTTTTAGTTCAGGCACAGAGCCCACTCAGTATGACTAAATACCCACCAGGACAGTGAGCCCAGACAGCAACTCTCTTCCAAGGCAGTAATTTACATATGTCACTATAGTTAGTGATTATTACCATTCTTTAATTTCACTAAACCAGTCATGTCCCATTTTTTCATCTCCAAAGACCATTTTTATTATTATTTCCTTCATAGGTCCTATGCTTTGAAATCCTTTTCGTCATCCTCCCCTGCCCAAGAAAAAAGATATGTGTTGATTGTTTTGACTCTCCATATTCTTTGTAATCTTAAAGTATTTAAGAACGGATTCTGAAGTCGGTAGAATAGTCAGTCTTCTTTCTTGCCCATTCTCTATTCTTTTATTCATTGAAATCATTCTCTAGCATCGGCACACAGGAGGGTCTATGATGATTCCACATTGCCTGCAAGTCATAGCCAACTGCTCTGCCTGCCTTTCCAGTCTTCTAGGAACTGGTCCCATCATCTCAAAAATGACTTAGTTTCTATAGCACCTCAACACAAATCCAAGCTCTAGTCTGATTGATCCCTGAATTCTTCAGGCTCACCTCAGTGCTGTTGCCCACCATATTGCCTTCCATGGGATGCCCTTCTCCCTCCTGTATAAAGATATCCTGTTTCCAAGGCATATACAAGTTTCTGTCTCCTTCATGAACTTTTTGGTCCTGACTTGGCTCACAGGAATGTCTCACCTCTCTGGATAGTTTATCTTACTTATAGTCACTACAATACAATGTCGGGGACGAGGTGCTTGGCTGGCTTAGTCAGTAGAGCATGAGACTTGATCTCAGGGTCATGAATTCATAGAGCTCATTGTGCTAGGGGTTCCTTAAAACTATATACAATGTGGATTTTGTTTTCAAATGTATTACTTCAGAACTGTTCATTTGATTTATTTCATACTTTTTAATCAGTGTCAGTTATGGGTCCCTAACATATAAATCATATTTAAATGATTAGCTCATGAATAAGTGGCACAGCAACCAGAGAATCACAGAAAGAAAAAAACAGGAAAAATGAAATTAAAAGTTATTTGCTTGATTATTTACTGATTGGTAGAAAAGAAATTGCCATTATTGATTACCAATGTGTTTCATTAATTCCTGCTTTCCCTCTCCCTCATAACTAGAAATAATTAAGGACCAGTGTTATGCTCTCTGAATGCTATCCAAGGCTGCAGGAAATCCCAGGGCCTGGCCAATCTGCCTTGTATCAGCTCTGGCAGATAATTAGATAAACACAAGGCCTGCTTTGCATTGGCAACACCACTGTGATTGAATATGTCAGGCAGACCCTGAAGATGACAAGTGGGAATTCTATTCTCTTCTCCTCTCGGTGCTGAAAGTTCCTTTAGGCAGTAGAACCCACAGACACATCACCACCAGCTCTTGTGTTTCTCAAACGCTTCCAATGATCAAAACCACAAAAAAACCCAAAGAGCATAAAACATATCACACCTCCAGTTTTTATTCTCTTTAGTTTTTAATTTCCTTATTGTATTTTTCTTTTTGTTCACGTTTCAAAGCTCCTGCTCAGAAATTACTTTTTAGAGGGTGGATTTACGATGCACATTACTTCAATTCTTGGTTCCTCATGAATCCCTCCCACCCTTGTCCCATCATGTTTATTAGGGAAAGTCAGGCAGTTACTACAACAGGGAACTTATGGGTGTCACTTCTGATGACAATGACTTTCCAGAATTGCCCCTCAGTCACAACACGATTAGTGTGCATCAGGAGATAGAAGATCCCCTGCTTTCAAATCCAAGGTCTCTCTATAGGAATGTCCTTTGCATATCCTAAACTGAGACAAGTCAGTGTCTCCATGTTCACAAGGAACATTTGCATATTTCATTTTTGAGCTAAATCATTTGAATTTCTAGAATTCATACCATCTCTATTACAAAGTTCTATCCATTCTCACTGGTTCTTTATGTGTTGGTTTCTTTCTCTGATAGATTAACAGGGTAAACTATGCTCTTGGGTCATTGCAAACACTTTTAAGAACGGGTCCACAAAGACTTCATCAGAAATTGGCCTCAAAGTGATAAAATGCAATGTTTCTAACTCTGCTCCAAGGAAAATTGTCTATTAAAATCCTTTTTCTATCCAATAAATTAATTTTCTTTGATTCCCTCCCTTCCAACCACAATAGAAACACATACACGTTCAAAACTAAACAATGATTAGATTATATAATTTAAAGAATTAAGGGAATCATTTATTGGTTAACATCCAGAGGATTACTTTTTTAACCTTATGGTACGAGTGATACCCAAATTCTTTAAAAATGTAACAGCTTTTAGGGCATCTGGGTGGGTCAGCTGGTTAAGCATCTGACTTTGGGCTCAGGTCATGATCTCACAGTTTGTGAGTTTGAGCTCTGCATTGGGCGCTCTGGTCAGCACAGAACCCGCTTCAGATCCTCTGTCTCCCTTTCTGCCACTCCCCAATTTACGCACACGCGTGTGCACGCGCGCACACACACACACTCTCTCTCTCTCTCTCAAAATAAATAAACTTAAAAAAAAAAAAAAAAAGAAAGAAAATCCAGACTTGACATAGGGTTATGGTGGCTTCCGATGTGTCTAGACTTGTCCCTTTTGTTGCTGGATCATAGGAAAGTCTGGGTAGGGAATAGATGGGGATGGTGAGATTCAGAAGGGTGGTTATTATAATGACTATTTACAATTGCTAAGAAAATACTTAACCACTGAAATACAAAGGATATCAGTCTTGCCTTAAAAAAAAAATTGCTTAAAGAGGGGTGCCTGGCTGGCTCAGTTGGAAGAGTGTGCAACTCTTGATTTTGGGGTTGTGAGTTCGAGCCCCATGTTGGGTGTAGAGATTACTTAAGTTAATAGCACTTAAAAGTTTTTTAGGGACGCTTGGGTGGCTCAGTTAGTTGAGCCTCCGACTTCAGCTCAGGTCATGATCTCACGGTCTGTGGGTTTGAGCCCTGCGTCGGGCTCTGTGCTGACAGCTCAGAGCCTGGAGCCTGCTTCGGATTCTGTGTCTCCCTCTCTCTCTGACCCTCCCCCGCTCATGCTTTGTCTCTCTCTGTCTCAAAAATAAATCAACATTAAAAAAAAAGTTTTTTAAAAAATTGCTTAAAGAGAAATTATGATGAATCCTTTGACTTGTACATTTTTTTTAAGCTTCATCAGTCTCGAAGCTACCTTACCTACATTATAGATTGAGCTACTTGCATATAAGGTCTATTTATGTGTTTTCCACCTATTCTAAGTCCCTAGAACAGTAAATGGAATATAGTACTTGTTGAATACTTATCCAAGTTTGCGTTGAATACAAAATCAGGGTCCATAAATTTCCTACAGTCTGTACAAATTCCTAGGATGGTGTAGTTTCTCAATGAAGGGATTGAAATGGAATGCTAAAGGCCTAATGTGATGATTCATTTCCTAGGTAAGACTAGCATGGTTTTATGTTTTTGTTTTTTTTTTTTAATCTAAAAGTTGTCCTTCCTCACGCTGCATATAATAATTGTCCAAATGGTTAATTTTGGGTGGGAACGAATTAAAATTACTCCTCAAAATTGGCTAAAAAGCAAATGTCTGAAAGCACTGACATATCAGTGGTGTTATTTTCATATTTTACATGTACACATGTATTAACTATGTTATTCAAAATAACCTATGAAATATATATGCATACACATATATATGCAAGCTACTTTTAAAATATAATAATTTCATGTTTGTTTGTTTGTTTGTTTAGTGGGATGAAACCTAGAAATCATCTTGCCCAACCTGCTCTTTTTACTAGATATGAACATACAAGGCACAGGATCTGGAGAGATTTGCTCAAGGTCAAGCATTAGTTAACGAAACAACTGAACTAAGACCCAGGACTCCTGATTCCTGGTGCAGAGCCCTTTTCGCTACCCCATGGTCTCTTTCTAAATGATCATGGCAATTTTCCATTCCACTGAGCACTAACACTGTCCTCTGCCAAACACATGTGCGCAAAGCCAGGTTTTTTTCTTACTGTAATACTGACACTTCTCTGGAGAGAGGGGAAGGCCAGGGTGATGTTGATGTCTATTGATGATGTTAATATCTTCATTTTAGGTACCGCCTTTCTCCATGATCTTGAAGAGACACATGCATTTGTAATTTAAGGAGAAATGGTAGGATCAACACAAAGAGGTTTCCTCTCTATTAATTCACTTTGCTCAGTACACCCCAGAGGCCGCTGAATCCTTTACTCAGTTTTAAATCACTTCCTTGATTGGGTTCTTGCCATTTCTTTTATAGCTGGACCACTCTATGATCTCAGGCATTAAATCTTTCTCTAGTCTAGACTAATATTTCTTACCCAGGGTTGTGTACTGTTGAATCCTGATTAGATATACTGCAAATGCAGAATCTGGATTCTCAGAACTAATGAAATGGACATAGTTTGTTTTATATGCAGAAAGCCTAATTTGGGAGAACTTCCAAAAAGGAACTTGGATATCCATAGTTACTGACAACCAAATCTAATAAGCATTTTTTTAAGTATGGGAAAATATGGCAAAATTGCTAATTTTCAGATATGGGAATGTACAATCGGGGAGGTACCAGACGGGTAACAAATATCATTAATCTAGGATGACTGGCAACAGATGGGTAATACTGGAAACTGTAGGTTGCTCTACAGTATAATAATGTGTATGTTGAATTTTTTTCCAGAGAAAAAGAAGTTTTGAATTTGTGTTGGAGACATGAGGACTTGCTTTATAAAAGTGGATTTTCTGGGGGCGCATGGGTGGCTCAGTCAGTTAGGCGGCCGACTTTGGCTCAGGTCATGATCTCGCAGGGGTCTGTGGGTTTGAGCCCCGCATTGGGCTCTGTGCTGGCAGCTCAGAGCCTGGAGCCTGCTTTGGATTATGTGTCTCCCTCTCTCTCTGCCCCTCCCCTGCTTGCTCTCTTTCTCAAAATAATAAACATTAAAAAAAATTATTTTATTTATTAATTTACTATTCTCAAATAATAAACATTAAAAAAATTTAAAAAATGGATATTCTGATGAGGTGGTCAGAACATGTGTATTTTATAGCATGAAGGAAACCTATATAATCCCCGAGTCGGTATTGTGAGGACTGGTGGTCTCCCTTGGGGATCACCTAGGTCCCTCTCTGGGGCCTTCCCCTTGAGTGACTTTTAATTAGTGGTGAGAATCATACAATTTTTAATACTAGCTGGGACCTCATAAATCACCTGTCTCCTGTGGGACCAAATCCCACCTGCAAAGGACGATTGGCAGATCAAGAGCTATTTGTTCAGCCACTCAGAAGTTCTGAGAAAGGATATTGAAACTTCGGTTCGACACAAAGTCTTACGAATCAGCCTGATTTCTAAACTCTGTTTTCCAACAACTATGAATCGGAACTGGCTGGTATAAAGAACACAATTTGTGTCTCTTAAAAATTTTCCTGACAAGTACCTTTTATTTCGTTAGATACGCTATATTCATCAGATGCATTAGGAAATGTTTTAAGAAAATATCTAAAGCATCACAGTGTCAATACTTTGCAGAATATGGAAAACATACTTTTTCTGCCACAGGAATCCCTTTACTAGAACATACACACACTCACACACACACATACACACAGAATAATTATTTACTCAAACGGAGTGCTTATTATGGATGCTAAATGCCTTGCGTGAGTAATTTCCTCCTCAAAAAGAACCCTTTCTAATAGGCACTATTAGAACTTTTATCTTATAGATGAATAAATTTAGGCTTAGAGAAGTTAAGAAACTTGGTCATAGGATTGCAAAAACAATTCAAACTCAAGCAATCTGACCCCAGAGCTTTGATTCTTCATCTATGGGATGAATGTTCGAATCCTCAAGGCTCAGCTCATTCATTTCTAGGTCCAGGTCCGTTTCTAACCTTTCAAAAAGAGAATAATCAGGGCGTCTGGGTAGCTCAGTTGGTTAAGCGTCCGACTCTTGGTTTTGGCTCAGGCCATGATCTCATTGTTCGTGAGTTTGAGCCCTGCGTCAGGCTCTGTGCAGAGTCTGCCTGGGGTTCTCTCTCTCCTTCGGTCTCTATCCCTTCCTTGCTCTCTCTCTCTCTTGAAATTAAATAATCTTTAAAAAAGAGAGAGAATAACCAGTGTCAACTCAGAATCACAGAGGACCTTTGAAAGCTAGTCAGTCTTTGCTCTGAATGCTAGATCTAGTAAGCCTCCTGGGCCAGCCAACCCCGCCCTTGAGCTCAACTTCTGTACCTTCCTACTGATGCCTTCCCTGTGCTTCCTGGATACGGCATCTAAAAAATATTTCTCTCTTCTTTGTAATAGACATGTGTTCCCATCAACTCTCTGGTTCTACAGCTGACATTTCACTTCCTTAAGAAATGCTTTTAAGCTTTCTAATGGGCTGTCTTGAGTTCACATTGTCATGGGGATCTGTTCTTATTTGTCTGTTTACTTTTCTTGGGTTTTTGTTTTTTCCAATTTAAGTAATATGATCAGGAGGTAATGTATCCTGCTCTCCAGCTGCCCAAATTTAATTTTAAAGTCCTTCCTATTTACAGTGGAGGTGTTTTATTTCAATTCTGCTCATAAAATGAACAAAGTTAACAAGATGTGCCTGAGATAAACAGTCTTCCAGAGATCATGTTTCTGAAGCACGACTTAGCACATTCTGTCCAATTCCACCAAAAGAACGTAAGCCTAGTATAAAAGGACATATTGAAATACGTGGGCAGGGAGTGGATAGGAATAGGAAACAGTGGATGGAAGAGAGAGATGGGCACAATAATTGCCTTGATTTCTATGAGCTGAGAGAGAAATTCTTCCCTAGATTCGTCTGTCATGACAGTGTAGGTAGAGCACCCGGGTCTATGAGGAAGTAAAGAGAAAGTGGTGACGGAATTTCCTGGATAGGAAAAGGCATCTTAAGTGTTTCAGAGCTGGTTGATAAGGAGGGCCATAGATTTTCAATAACTTATGAAATACACATCTGTCACAGACCAGTGGATGAAAGCCAGTCCTTACTTGGAAGGAGGATTATGTTCAAAAACGATCCGATGTCTTTATCTTTTTTATTAACAAGGCTACAAGTAGAGAAGTCTACAGTGGGTGGATGACAAAGGGGAGAGATTTTGTGGTAATTTGTTGAATATGGTTTATTCTTTATCCTCTTTATGCTCCATTCCACTCAGGGCATGGCACAAAAAAAATGACAGTTTTAGCCTTGTACAACTAAAAAAAAAAAAAAATGCTTTCATTTAAACACATGAGTATTGCAATATCTCTGCTTTATTTTCTTTTTTAATTAAGCACAATGGAAACTTTAGTCATGAGCCACTCCACTCTGTCTCATTAAAGCTTGTGACTCACAGGCTTTGTGATTGGGTCCCATAATGCGAAAGTGTTTATTGGGGCATGGGGGAGAGATTGTTGCTGAGCTGCTAATGATACCATATGTGTCCAAATCTACATTCTTATTACTCCCGTGGGTCTGCAATATTATATCCATTTCTGCCATGCAGTGTCCATGATGGCGACTCTGAATTGATCAACTGTTACTCAGAAAGGCGGCTGTTGGGTATTTCTAGGAAAAATCTTTGTGGAAAAAGGAGCACCTACTATGTACTATCAATGGAATGGAAATGGGTTTTTAATATTAAAACTACTTGGGAGGATTAGCAAGCAGTAATAAACTGCATGACAACTTAAGAATGCTTTGCACTAGCATGCTATCCTGCTGTTGCCATTTTCATTTTGCTATGCAGAGTTTATGCTATAATTAAGCAATTGTGCTGTACAGCTGGCTCTGAAATATGAACTTACCCAACAAAACATTTAAGAATGAGTCAAGCAGGTATTCCTGACTCCTTTACCCAGAGAAAGGAAAGGACGGATTTTGCTTTGGTAAACGGAAACTTGCCCTTTATAACCCTATGTATAAGAAGTAGGCGTCCTGTAAACCACCAGCAGAAAGGGTTGCAATAGATGCACTGAGCTAAACCAGAATGAAAATTGTCTTCTTCGGTGCCCCAGGAAAGACAGGGAAGGGACCCAGGTAATCACTGTAATGGATAACAATGAAGCTTAGAGTGTCCAAGAGAAAATGCTTACCAAGGCAACCTTTACTTTGATGTGATTACAGGCTCACCTTTTCAGGTGTTTCCTTTAGGTCATTTAAGTAGATCATTCAATAGACAATGTGGTTAGATTATTAGATGTAGCCTGGGGATGTTGATTGGAACCTGCTATTGTATAGATGTCTTTACCCTTGATTTAGTTTCCCAACTGCCTATTCAGCCTTCTCTTATCAATGTACCCATCAGAAATGAGAACAAACCAGCATTCAACTGATATTTTGGTTGTTGAACTGTGGATGTTGAACTGACCTATATTACATCTTGACAAGAAGGATGGATTAGCTATCAGGTAGCTCAGCCTCAAAGATTTCCTCTCTCCTTCAGACCCCTGTGGCATTTCTCTGGCTTCAGTCTCATGACACATCTAGGTAACTAATCCCCTCTGAAGCAGACTGATTTAATCTTCTCAAACCGCAGCCCTTAGTTTTATATCTGCTAGAATAACGGGAGAGGGAGAGGGAGAGGGCTTCTCTTATTCCTCAGCTTCAGGCTGAACACCCCACCAATTTCACCCTTCTGTTCCTGTCAATGAGGCATGCACCTGCTATTGACCCCTGGCTGTGATCCTTAGAGGACAGAAGCCACTAGGTTCACAGCAAGTAGAAAGGGCAGTGGTCAGAAAACTACCGGACTCTGGTTTTTAAGCTTAGAAAAGTTTCTTGACAATCATACCACATAATTATCTTTCTGGAAGATAAATGTTCTGGCATAAAAGCGTTGGATGTTTAGTTTAGCTTGTAATTTCGATCCTTGGACTGTTATTGGCAAAGACTGCCGAATCTTATTCTCACTAGTCTTGGGGCATTTATTTTCTTGGGGAGAGCATTTAGGTGTGGCCATCTGTGATAGCAGAACACTGAGGTTCTGTGCTCCAGTCACAACTGACCAAGCAACAATCACACCAAATATTAAAGTGATCATTCAGAGCTGGCGGCTGCATTTCCAGGAGAAATGCAACCCTCGGGGACAACCAAGGAAATCCAGCTATTCTGTTCAAAGCTAAATAAAATCTAAGAATTGTAGGTCATCCGAGAGTCAAGCAATGTCATTGTTAAACCACCAAAAGAAGTTAGGAATTGAGGAACTGCTTCAGGGTCATGTTTGGCACAAAAGGAAAAAAATTAGGATGGAAATTCCCAAATTATAACATGACCTAGATCCTTCACAAAGCTCTTGTTCCCATAAAGCTGTCGCCCACTGCTATTTTAATCAAACCCAGCCTTCACTGGAGCACTATCCTGATGCAGCTAGTTTTAGCAAGAGCACTTTGGCAGAGTACCAGTGACAAGTGCAGTGATGTTGGCACTATTTAACCACACTGCGGTTCGTCGCTTCCTGCAGAGATGGTAAAATGTAATTCATTTCTGTTGGTATTGGTAGCCGTTCTGTCTAAAAGGGCAGAACATGTTCTGCTGTTGGGCTCTTACAAACACATCCCTTTCCCACTGATGTAAAAACAGACCTCATACACCTCCATGGTTTCATAGGCTTCACTCTTTTTCCCTCAAAAAGCTGAGTCACTGTTGCCATCAAGGGTCTCTGATCATAGCTGACAGACATCTCAATATGCGTACTAGGGAAGCAAAGGATGCTAGAAAAACCATGCTTCAGGAGGAAAGGAAATAGAGGAATGGAGAGAGAGAGGAAAGGCTCACACAGCATTTTAAATTCATGGAGGGATTTAACAGAGATCTTGGCTCCAGTGCCACACATAGTCCAAACCTCCTCGTCCTCTATTTTATTTCCACTACAGAAAAATGGATACCGAACAGCCACTGAATTACACACGTGTGACTAAAACCATACATGGCCAAGATCCACAGAGAGGTTCGCTCAGTTTACTAACAAACTGCCCAGGGCAACTGCCGGAACTATGGCCATGGCTGGCTCTAAGGAAAGAGCTAAGCTTTGGAACTTCACAAGCACATATGCCTACGTGTCAACTCGACTAGGTCATCAGGTACCCAAATATTTCGTTGAAAATCATTCTGTGAGAGTGTTTTCAGATGAAACCAACATTTACACTGGCAGACGGAGAAAAGCAGAGCGTCCCCCATGATGTGGGTGGGCCTCGTCCAAGACGTTTCAGGCATAACCGTCCCCTGAGTAAGAGAATTCTCCTGCCAAACAGTCTTTGAATAGACACTTGGGCCCTAAAGATTTTGGACTTGCCAGCTTTCATAATCACATGAGTCATTTCCTTATAAATAATTAATATATATCATATATAGATAGATAGATATAAGTATACTTCTGTATAAGTGTGTATATATATATATATATATGTATATGTATGTATATATATATATATATATATATATATATATATATATATACACACACACATACACCTTATGTATATATAAACCTTAAAACAGCTCTCTAATTTTAGACTTGAGATCTAGGCTGACCTAGTACACTTTCAGTGCTGGGAACTCCTTTTGGCCCTGAACAGAACTCTTACTCCAGTGACAAATGCCTGTGTACCACAGTACAAGTGGGAATAAGTAGCATTCATATATTTGATCATTCTTTCTTAAGAGCTAACCGTCGTCTGTCTTCTTCCATTAGCACCTCTAAGACTTAAGTTTTAGTCAACTATGGTTGAAGCCTGATAGCCTCAGATTTTCCCCAGGTGTTAATCCAAACGATGACGAATAAAGAAGATTATTATCACGATCATCTAAAATTCAGCCAGTAGCCAAATAGTTATATTGTTGATGGTTTCTTAGAACACAGCCAAGATTTGCAGGCCTCATTGTATCAAAATATATGGCTCCGTGTTAAAAAAAAAAAAGTCACACCTCAAAAGTGTTTCAGAAAAAATGTGGTAGTCAAGGGTGGTCAAAAACACATTTCCTTAAACTTCATGCTATTGCTTGTGTTAAGTTTCCTTACATTTTGGAAGAGAGATGGCCTTCTAAGGAAGGCAGATGGTTGGAATATTAGAGAGCATGGCCCTGCCATCACAGAAACTGGTGGCAAGGTTGTCTTCTGTCACAGTCTCTGCGGTATATCTGACACATTTAGGGTCCTCAGCACTTGCACTGAGAAAATGAAGGTGCTATGGGCTATCAGTAAGTGGTCACTTCAATGTATTATCCTTTTAACTAATGTTTTAGCCATCTAGATTTATTGTGAAAATACAACAGTTAGCATGTTTGAATATGCTGGCTTTCAAGGCTATCCAGTCATATTGATGCAGAAAAATAAATCCAACTTAGATAATCCCTTCATACTGTCATGTTTCCAAATAAAAAGCAACACATATTCCTGAAAAGATGACAAACTACTGAGCTATATTATTTTTTGCCAGCTATTTTCCAAGACAGCTATTTAGTTCCAGAGAACACATGTGTCCTGAATCTCTTGTTTTTTTAAGGGCCTCAGCGAAACCAAGTAGCTCATCTGGGTAGGCAAGTGAAAAAGGGATTAATATTTACTAAGCACCTACTCTGTGCCATGAAATATTCATGTATATTCTTTTCTCATTGAGCCTTGACAGTAATCAGGTTTTCAGTACTCACATAAAGGAGTTAAGCAGTTAGCTGATTTGTTCAAGTCACAAAGCTAGTAAGGGACAGCACCAAATTAAAACCTGTCTATGTGATGACTCGATCTTCCCATACTGTCTTACTCAGGCAGACCGTCACTCGCAGACGGTAATAATATAACCTCAGGAACCAAGCAAAGCTTGGGAGTTTTGAACCCAACATTCTATTTTGATGCAAAGTCACCCATCTTTGCAAGTGTCGTTTTTTTTCCCTCCATTTGTAAGGTAACAGTCACAACACATGTCCTGGACCATAGAACCATGGTCTCTGGAGATTATTAAAATTATACATATACACACACAAACATACACACACCCCTTTACATATATGCATATATATATTATAAATGCTTTATGGTGCGGTGAAACTCTTGGAAGAAATAAAAGCATATGGTGATCAGTAACAGAATTTCATCAAACTTAAAAATGGTGGGTACTAAAAGAATTGCTAATCTAAAAGGTAATTTTAAACATTTTCTTAAATGAGTTCTCTAAAAAAGTTACTGGTTCAATTAATAAGTACACTTGCTTATGGAAGTTCTAGTGAGAAAATATTTAAAATGACCCCATCTCTACTACAAATGTATTTGTCTACGTTTCTACTCTTTTCACTCATTTCCTTTTTGCTCTTGGCAAATGACTTTGCTTTCTGCTAACATATTTAAGCAAATGAATGGTCACCATGTTTCCTTTCATATTGTGGACAAACATTGAAGATGTGAAGCAGAAGGTGTTACCTAGAATGCAGAGACCATCTGTGCAGTTTTCAGATTCCTGGCTGAGCCCTTCACAGAATTTGCCCCCGTTTCTTGGGGGTGGTGCCGTGCACTCCCGGATCCGCAAATGCTCGCACTCTGGGCTGCAGACTGACCATTCACTCCATACTTCCCAGCTCCCATCCACTTTAAGGGAAACAAATGGAAGCCTTGTTAGAATGAATTGGGCAGCTGTCAGGAGACTCACCCCAGGACTGCTGTTGTCCTTAAAGCTGGAGTTTAAAGAAATCACCACCACCATAAAAAACAAAATAATTCTGCTTATCTTCTCTCCGTGATTTCCTTCCTAAAGACAGAGGCTAACAAAAGCGGTGGTGTAATTCTCTTGCTATTTCAGGAGACCAGTTACTGAATTTAGGCAAGCTTTCACATTATCAGTGCTCTTGGATTGGCTAATAATGTCATTACCCATTCCATTCTCAGTCTTTCATGCCCAGCTGTGTCTTAGATGGACGGGTAAAGTATGTGCAGTAACCACTAGTAATCGCCGCTTCCTTGTGGGTTGACAGTTTAGAACTAGACAGTAGTAGGAACTATCTTTAAGCCCTAAAAGCCCTAAACAATAAAAAGTTAAACCTATATGTATTTTGACAGTATTAAAGTAAAACAGGTCAGTCAAAGCCCCAAGATACCAGGACTTAACATAAACAGAATTTCATGGGTCATGGATTGCTGCTGTATGTAGAAACGAACAAACTAATTTTAATTCCACTAAAAATTGACCCTAGAGATAATGGCAGCTGTTTGAGGCAATTGTCCCTTTACCTCCTAGGAATAGTCCAACCATGCGTATGTGGGTTAAGATCGTGCAATTTTTAATCGAGAGCAATTAGTCAAGAACAGGGTAACAAAAAAAAAAAAAAATACTGAACTTGAAAGCAAAATGTCCAAGAACTTGTCTTGATTGTGTTCACTTATTGGCTCCTCAGCAATCCCTTTGACTTACTTTACTATTTCTGTCAACTGGGGGATAAGAAAACTCACAACACAGAGTTAAATGACATTGCATTTATAAAAGTAGCTTGCACAGTACCTGGCACATAGTAAGCACTCAATAAATGTTGACTGAATAGGAGTTTGGAAGGAAACTCCAGGAATAAGCTGTTGGTGAGAGCCTCAGCTTAGCTTTCAGTGGAAGTAGATCTGAAATTTTAAAGACCCGAGGCTCTAGCCTAGCATCCTTGGAGTTAATGTTTTATAATGCACGGGAGGCCTAGGATCAATTTGTTTCTCAGTGGGAGGACATGCTTTCCATAAAGAAAGTCATCTCCATCTCATCTACTCCTCATTGTATAAACTGGGCTAGAGCCAGGAAGAGATGAACAAAAGAGCTTATAAAAGCCATATTTGGTAAAGGAAGTGTCTATTCAGAAAGGAAGGCAAACAGGCCAAATGCAAAATAGCAACTCTGTGATATTGTACAATCTCTGCTGGTTTTACTGTCAACAAATACAAAGCTGATAAGGTGAGTTGATTGGTAATTGATGATAAAGGGTCAGATGTCTGCTACCTGTTTTGTGCTCACAGACAACTCAATCCCTGCTAGTTATTGTGCCATCAGATGGGAGAACCCAAGGAGAGAAGCAGATGGCTCAGCCCCACCAAACACGGCTAGTAAAGAGACACTTCAGAGCATGATGGCTTACTGATGGTGAGTGTCCAGGATCATCTATATATATGTCCCCCAGTGGAGGTATTTCACCCACGTTCTTGCTATTATAGTGAGTTCCACATTAGCACTTTGGACAAAGGCTGCATTCTGAGAACGTGGGAGAGGATAACTTTGGGAAGGAAGGTTATATTCAGTGCTTCACACCAGCTTAATCGTGTTGGTGGATGAGAAGGGAAAAGGGAATCTACACATATCTCACCAGGACAAAGAGAAGTGCACGTTATTTTCTGCACTGACATTCCCTCACAAAAGGCCCCACCATTGAGAGGAGCTGGGTTGGTGCAGGTCCGGGAACGTTTCTGCCATCCTCTACCACAGCGAACATTGCAGGCTGACCACTCTGTCCAGGAAGACCAGCCTCCATTCACTGAGAGAGAAAAATGGGGAGGGGAGAAAAAAAGGAGAGAGGTTTTTACTGATTGCCTACTATGTGCTAGCCACTGTGCCAAGGTGTTGTGAGTTTGGCATCCAGGGACCAAGAGACCCTGCAGACCCACACTGGCCACTCGATCATGGGGCAACAGTGGGGCTTACCTCATCTCTGTCCCTCAGTCTACTCATCTGACACAAGAGGGACACAGGATTTTCTTTGTGGGGAATTAGGAAAAATAGGATGAATTCATCAACCTATCTCTAAAGCACTTGAAAATCTAGAGTACAGACAGAAAATATCAGCATTTGAATTTCTATTACTTAAAATGCTTCAAAACCCAATCCCAGGACTCTTCGACTGTGGAGGGGAATGACTTTACTTAAATAGCCGGGAAGTTTTGTTTTGTTTTGTTTTGTTTTTTAATGTAATACCTAAAACATTCAGCAAATAGTGATGTGTGCTTTTGAGGCATTTCCTATGCCAGGAGAGAAAACTGCCCACAGCAGGTCTGGGGAGGCTGGGGGTGGATGCTGGGTTTGGGAGGGATGGGAAGCGGAAGTTGCCCACCTCAATTCTTTTCAAATATAAACACAGTGGGAGAAAAGAAACTTTTAAGATTAGTTTTAAAAGACAGGGATTGGAAATGTCACTGTCGGAGGGATCGGGAATGTCACTATCTCGTGGACGTCCCATACTAGAGGTGAGAGCAAACACAGTACTAGCAATAGGGACGTGTTCTCACCTACCAAATGAGAGAGGCAGGAGAGAGCACAGTAGTGGATGACCCCTGAAGTCCTTTCAGCTCTACACACTGAAATCCCTCTACTTTGCTTTCCGTCCTCCCTATCCATTCCTGGCGTTGGGGCTGGTCTTACCATAAACCACCACCGTGGCTGACAGGCTCCTCCTCTTGGCCACGATGTTGGCTGCCATGCAGGTGTAATTGCCGGAGTCGGAGAGGCGCGCCTGCCGGATGATGAGGTTGTGGTCAGCCCTGGTATCAATGTTTTCATCTTGCTCGGAGTCAATGGGCTCCTCATTTTTCAACCATTCCACCTATAAGAAGAAAGGAATGTTCACTTTACCAGTCATTTGTAAACAAAACAAAACAAGCAAAAAACCCAACAAACCTCTTTTCTGGAATTGGAAGGTGGGTAGTTCCGGCGTATGGGAGGGAGACAGACGTTCCTAACCTCTAGAGCCACAGCAGTGATTTTTTATTTCTCTTTATTCCATTTCCCATCCCTTTTATTTAGCAAATTTGGTATATTCAGGAAATGAACACTCAAGTTAATAAACTGGAGTCAGGAAAGGAACATAAATACCTACTGACTTTGACCCATTTTTAAGAAACGCGGTGGAAGAGAGAAAAGAGGTGACTACAATTAGGTCATTTCATTATATTTCATCTTAGTGCAAACTCTGATGGTAATGACTACGTGTCTATAACAAGCCCAAAATGCAGCTCACAAAATCAACACATCCATGCAGAACTTGTACTTTGTGCTGAGAGGATATTATGCTGTCAGACAAGGTTTCATGTCCATGTTTGCATTTGAACAAATTTTAAGAAAGGTGTGATAATGTATAAAAGGCCAATGTAATACACATTTGGGCAATCACAGGCAATTAAATTCAAATCTCAGTGTTCTCTAGTTTTGGAGATACATTTCTTTGGTGATCAATTGCGTTACTCTTTCAATGATGCAACAGACAGTGGGTTAGATGCCCGGCACATTTAATGCCCAGCCTCTCTTCTGGAGGAGAGGACTTTTAATACCCTCTGGGCACAAGCTACTTCCACCTTGATTTATTTTCTCTAGATCACTCCTGGATAACCTGTTTTCCTCTTTCTAGTTCCACTTTTATCCTACCCTTGGCGTTATACTAGCTAGTATAAAGTGATTATTTAACATTACTACAGTTATTATGATAGAGATAATATCATCCCTTCTATGCCTAGATGATATTATCTTCCCTTCTAGGCACAGAAGGGATGATATTAGGTGAGAACGGTCTAATAGCAGTCCTATAACGGATATGATGAAGGCCAGGAAGATATACACTACAGATATTTGATAATTATAGTACTAACCATAATCTAATGAGTCGAAATCACTTGACTTTAATTATCATATTCAGTCCATTCTAGTCCTTTTTGTGTTCATTCAGAGGCTAGACTTATGGCTAACAGTGAAATTAATAGAACTGTCATGGTAAGCATGGTTGACAGGTTATTTGCCTGTGAGGCTCAGGGTAGAGGCAGGAGGAGAGCTATTTCCAGGTCAAATGATGAGAATGCAATGGCGACTAGGAAAAATTGGATGGAGAAAGGCAGGTGGGCTGATCCTATCGGGTCAAATCCGCACTCATAAGGACTTGCTTTTTCTGCATCGACGTTTAATTGGGGCAGTCATACCACCCCTTCACTTTCCTTCAGCACCTAGAGAAGACACAGATGGAACCTACTGCTCCTCTAGCCTCTCATCCTCGCCCAGCTGGGGTGTTCCACACTTACTGCCCCTATTTTATCAGGCAAGCCAGTTTCACCCAGAACAGACCGCCTTCCTTCCTCATTCTGTCCTCTGCTTCCACATCCAAACATCTCCACTTCCTAGTGTCATCTTGGTAGCACTACATGTATCTCATTTGACAATAAACATTTAGCTCCAGCTACCAGCATGTGGTATATACACAGACATCGAACAGACGCATTATAACCATAATTTAACCCAGAAAGCAAGAGTGGTGGCTACACCAAAGAGACATCACACAGAAGGAAGCATATGCACTGGGGGACTTTGCATCATACCCTGCCCACCACTGGCGAAGATAACTGAAAGTTGGTTTTAGTGTAAGATGCTTCATTCCTGGTTGTCTGGGAGGCTCAGTCAGTTGAGCGTCCGACTTTGGCTCAGGTCATGATCTCACTCACTGTTTGTGGGTTTGAGCCCCGCATCAGTCACTCTGGTGTCGGCACAGAGCCTGCTTCAGATCCTCTGTCCCCTCTCTCTCTGCTCTACCTCCGCTCACGTTCCCTTGCTCTCAAAAATGAATATTAAAAAAAATAAAAAGATACCTCATTCCTGTTTAAATCCAAAGAATTCTAATTTACCAATAAACAAGGAGCAACAATTATAGAACAATTTGTTGTCAGTCTCTAATAAAAAGGGATTTACCTGTCATAAGAAAACCTATTATGGGGCGCCTGGGTGGCTCAGTCGGTTAAGCTTCTGACTTTGGCTCAGGTCATGATCTAGCGGTTCATGAGTTGGAGCCCCACACTGGGCTCTATGCTGACAGCTTGGAGCCTGGAGCCTGCTTTGGATTCTGGATCCCTCTCTCTCTTCCCCTCCCCCATTCATGCTCTGTCTCTGTCTCTCTCTCAAAAATAAATAAACATTAAAAAGAAAGAAGAAAACCTATTATGATCTTTATAATGAAATTTACCCCAAGTATCGCTCCATTAATGAGAGTTTAGAATACCTAAAATCATCACCATCCAAAACCTACCCTCGAAGAGGTCAATTTTAGAAAATAAAATGGCACACAACAGCCAAAAGAAGTCTCAGAACAGCTTTTACTATCAAGAGGGGATGAAAAAGGAATGTGGTGCAGGGCCAACCATGAAGTAAAGAAGAAAGCCTGATCACCACCCCCAGGAGTTCCTGGAGGGCTCAGCCATGTTCCAGCCTGGATGGGAAGGTGCTAATAATGACCCCAAGCCCAAAAGCACTGCTCAGTGTGACAAAGCAGGACAGTGGAATGGATTTTAAAACACACCTGACGACCAGCCTGTGGCAAAATGCCCTCCATTACCCACTGACACTCATATTTTGCAGTCATTCATTTATTTATCTGATGAATATCCAAACACACACTGAATGTCAGAGGTGGTCTTGAGAATTGGGTAAAATGAGATCAACAAAACCCTCATTGCCTCTTCTTACATGGATCTTATGGTTAATGGGTAAGATGAAAATAAAGAAGTCAATCTACATCGCCACCAGAAAATAAGAGCTGGGAGTAACACTGTCACCAATATCTGGGATGAAATGCTTACTGTAAGGCCAAGAGGAATGGACTTTTAAAATCGCCATCATGGCTATGACACTGGAAAGAACAAACTGGTCTGCTTAAATTAGGTCTGGGAGCTTCTGTTCCACTCTACTCTCCTAGTTCTGAAACTCTGAGTGTAAACTGCCTGGTTTTCTGATTGCTAATTGCCTTACTCTTGCTATTTGTGGTACCTAGAAAGCTGCTCTCTCATGTCCCCACCCACATCTTCATTTACCAGAGATCCCCACAAATAGCTGGTCAGTATGTTGGGCAAATCTGATCCATAAGCAAATTACTTCCAGAGAGTAAACAGCCAGAAAGGGCTCTGGAGACCAAAACCAAAAGAGTCCCAGCACCTGAAAATAAAAGAAAGCCTTTTTTTTTTTTTTTTTTAATAATAACATTTATTTATTTTTGAGAGGGAGAGACAGAGCACAAGTGGGGGATGGGCAGAGAGAGAGAGGGGGACACAGAATCCAAAGCAGGCTCTAGGCTCCAAGCTGTCAGCACAGAGCCCAATGCAGGGCTTGAACTCACGAATCCCGAGATTATGACCTAAGCTGAAGTTGGATGCATAACCGACTGAGCCACCTAGGCACCCCATCAAAGAAAGCCTTCCTGAAGGAATTTCAGCTCAGAGGAAATTAAAACCACCTTAACCAAGTAGACGTTTGGCTTCAAATTGAAAACTTATATAAAAATAAACCATACACAAAAGTAAATAGCCAACAGACTAGGAAAATATTTGCTAAAAGTCTGGAAGAAAGGAAAAAATATGATCTGAGGAACCTTAATCTCAATAGCTCGAGCTCTCATAAATTGATAAAAATTTTTTTCTTTGGTAAAAAGGATTTTTTTCCTTTTTTTTTCTGTATTTTTCCTTTTTTTCCTGTATTTCCATCCTTGGTAATACAGCATAAAGATAAAGGAAAAAAGAGATACACGGCAATTAGAAATTGAGTAATTATCCTATACAACTAATAGAAAAGTTAGACAATGTAATGAAGTTTTCCTACCAAAATGCCAAAGAGTAAAATTATACACACATACATAGACACACACATACATATAGTTTTTATTTTTGTGGTTTGATCTTTGCTCACCTTGCAGAGAATGGGGCATTTCTGCTATTGCTTCTCTACCATTATCCCCTTTCTTAGCAACCCCTTTCAGTAGCAGCCTCTACCTGGGCTGTCTGCTGCTTCCATACTTGCCTCCACAGTTGATTGTCCACAAAGGGATCAGATCATGTCACTTTCTGGGTCTAAATCTTTCAATGGTCTTGAATCCCACTTAGAACAAAATTGCAAATCCTTACACCAAGGCTAACAAAGTCCTTCTCCGTCTGGCCCCCCAATCAGTTATCCACCTCAGAATCCCCAAATAGCCCCTGCTCACTCTACTCCAGCCCTACTGAAATCTTTCATGTCCTAGAATGCTCAAAGCAAGTTCCCAACTCAGGGCCTTAACACGTGCGGATTCCTCTGCCTGGAAGGGCTTTCCCACAGGCACCCCATGGCTCAATCTCACTTTCCATTCAGGTCTCAGAGCAAAGTTACCTCCTCAGGTCTTGCCTAGCAGTCCTTTTTATTATAGTAACCCCCCTCTCCTCTCTACTGCTCGCCCTGTCCACTTCAATCTTCTTCCTAATATTTATCTCCATCTGATAGTCTTTTTTTTTTTTTAAGTTTATTTATTTATTTATTTGGGGAGAGACAGAGATAGTATGAGTGGGGGAGGGGCAGAGAGAGAGGGAGAGAGAGAACCTCAAGCAGGCTCCCTACTGTCAGCAATGAGCCCAACACAGGGCTCAAACTCACGAAGCCGTGAGATCATGACCTGAGCTGAAAGCAAGAGTTGGATGCTTAACCAACTGAGCCACCCAGGCGTCCCTCCATCTGATAATCTTAAAGATAGTAATGCTTTATATGTTCTCATAATTATGATCCCAGGAATTTACTAGGAAAGTATTGGGGCTACAAATGAGGATTTAGTTATTTATTTTTTCTCATTATTGTAAATTTTCTCTTTCTTTCTTTCTTTCTTTCTTTCTTTTTCTTTCTTTCTTTCTTTCTTTCTTTCTTTCTTTCTTTCTTTCTTTCTTTCTTTCTTTCTTTCCTTTCTTCCTTCCTTCCTTCCTTCCTTCCTTCCTTCCTTCCTTCCTTTCTAATATAATTTATCATCAAATTGGTAACATACAGTGTGTAAGGTGTGCTCTTGGTTTTGGGGGTAGATTCCTGTGGTTCATCGCTTATATACAACACCCAGTGCTCATCCCAATAAGTGCCCTCCTCAATACCCATCACCCATTCTCCGCTCTTCCCCCCTCCCATCTACCCTCAGTCTGTTCTCTGTATTTTAGTCTCTTATGGTCTGCCTCCCTCCCTCTCTGTACAAACAAGGATTTAAACACCATAAATTGTTTTTGGTGGAGAAAGGGAAGGAGGGGGAGAGGGAAGGAAGAGGAAAAAAGAAAAACGTGTGCCAAAGCCACACATCAAATAGAACTTTGTTTAAATTAATTATGATTCAAAAACATGATTTCATGTAACATAGACATGAAAAGTCATGATTTTAACTAGTGAAAGAAAAAGCTCCTCATATATGAAGAGTCAAAATTAGATGTTTAGTGTTACCACAAAGTTATAAAACAAACATACATATACTTAAAAAAAATGACTGGAAGAAAATGTAGTGTGTTTACAGGTGCTTTAGGAGAATACTACAGGTAACCGTTCTTTTCTTCCTGGTGGTTAATTGTGGCACATTCAACGAAAAGCTATTTAGTGATCTGAAAAAAAATCACGTTAGCTTAAAAAAAGTCTCATTTAATTACCATGTGGCACAGTGGTTTTGAAATTTATATTTAACCCTGGAATGTTTCCTCAGTTCAATGCTCCTATGAAAGCACAAGATGAAAAACAGATAAGGAAATTTCTTATAACTGATGAAGAGCCACAGATGTGAGGGACCCTTAGCTGTTTTAACATGGCCATTCCCAGACCACTGTTTGCAGAACTCCAGGAGAGATCATTCATGTCCTTCCCTACGACAATCATGCCCTGTAGAGATGTTCAGTGTACCACCATATAAGTTGAACCCCCCATACAATCGACCCCCTACCCACCCACCCACCCACATGTACTATGGACGTATACAATGGTCTGCTGCTGGGACTCCCCACGTCATAGCTTGAAAAACACTGACAAAGGATGAATTAGGGATCATAGTTACATATACATGTTGTGGTGTACTTAGTGTTTATGGTGTCATGACTGAGGTCCCTCAATCCAATTATGTTTATAAATAAGCAGTGCATTAGTAGACTTCTAACTGTGGGCCCGTTTTTTATCTGTAAACTAATAGTTTATCCATTAAACGGACGGCAGGATCTTTATGAGGAAATCAGTTTGGTGTTTTCCGGGCTTATAAAAATGACAAATTGCTTTTGGATTTATGCTTTTGTCACTTAAAGAAATTTTAAAACATTTTTGATGAGCTAAGTGCTCCTAAATGGAGAATAGTTTAATAAATAAGATAGAAAAAGCACTCCCTACACCAGAAGTTGCAAACTCAAATGTTCCTAGGGGCCAAGGAGGGAACATAAATTACTGAAGTGGCCCTGGGTGCAAGACATCCATGCACATTGCTTGCATATTAAAGACAAGGGGCTGTTCTTCATTTCCACGAAGGGATGAGCTCATGCTCATTTGTCTTAAAAAATGTTATTTCTTTCTGTCTCCTTTTGTTTTCCCACTTTAGGGAGAGACATGGGTATTAAAAAAATAATAATAATAAAACGAGTGCAGTAAAAATGACAATGACCTCATTTTTGCTTAAAAATCTCTTGCTTTTGGGGTGTCTGAGTGGTTCGGTCAATTAAGCGTCCAACTTTGGCTCAGATCATGATCTCACAGCTCATGGGTTTGAGCCCTGCTTTGGGATCTATGCTGAAATCTCAGAGCCTGGAGCCTGCTTCGCATTCTGTGTCTCCCTCTCTGTCTGCCCCTCCCTCCTCTCTCTCTCTCTCTCTCTCTCTCAAACACACACACACACACACACACACACATACACACACACACACAAATAAACATTAAAAAATTAAGGGGTGCCTGGGTGGCTCAGTTGGCTGAGCGACCGACTTTGGTTCAGGTCATGATCTCACGGTTTGTGAGTTCGAGCCCCGCATCAGGCTCTGGGCTGACAGCTCAGAGACTGGAGCCTGCTTTTGATTCTGTGTCTCCCTCTCTCTCTGCCCCTCCCCCACTCATGCTGTGTCTCTCTCTGTCTCAGAAACAAATAAACATTAAAAAAAAATTTTTAAAAGAGAAAAATTTAAAAAAAAATCTCTCGCTTTTAACGTATCACGGTAGAGGTCAAATTTCTGGAGTATTTTGTCTGTCAGGATGTATGGGGAAGTGGTGGCCATTTATGACAAAATGTAGATTACATGACCCAAGCAAAGGTGCAGCCACCAGTCACGTTCAGACTGTTGCAACCAGTGTAACCAGGGCTTCAAATTTTCAGGGGAAAATGGGGATGTATATTCTAACGTATTACTTCTTTCTTTCTTTTTTTTTTAAAGATTTTTTAAAAAGTGTATTTACTTTGAAAGAGGGGCGGAAGGGTAGAGAGAGATGCAGAGAGAGAATCCCAGACAGGGATGTGGTGCTCGAACCCATGAACCATGAGATCATGACCTGAGCGGCAGTCAGACACACAACTGACTGAGCCACCCAGGTGCCTCACTCATGTATTATTTCTTGATTCTAACATGATGCCTCAAAATATATTGTGAGGGCCAGACAAAATATATTCATGAACTAGACTCACTCCCTCTTCTCCATGGATACACACCAGCTTTCTGGCCCCTTGTGCACATTACCACAAAGAGGAGTTCAATCTCCGTCACTCAAGTTCATTCTATTTCATTAACTCTGCCTCCCCCATCATTCTAACATGTTATGGTTCAGATGTATCAGAGGCCACTCTCAAGGCTTTCTCAGAAAAATGTCTGACAAGTATCATAAGGGCATGAATATTGAGTCAGATTATTTTGCAAGAGCTTGCCAGCGCTGGAGGGCCCTAATTATGCGCTTAACGAAAGCCACACAAATTTTCAAATTAGCATTATGGGATCAATACATTGACTACCTTGAGGCTAAGGGACATTTGTATCACTAAAGTCAAATGACCTCATGCTAAGAGGTCATCTCTTTGACAGAGAGGCTTACCAGTGCAGAAGGTTACTGGAGGCATTCACCCCTCAGAGAAACAATTCTTCACATGCTTCTCCTTATTTGGTATAGATGGATAATCCCAGTTAGGAGTGTGTGAAGAAACTAGTTACTTAGATGTAATGAGCTTATGGATTTGCAGGATGCCCGCATCTATTAGCATAGTGGTATGTACAGATGGCCTGCAATTTGCAGATTTTTCCAGTTTATAAACAAATCTGGAAAAGCAGACCATCAAAGACAATTAGATTTCATGCCAGATAGCAGGTTCCTGATCAGTCATTCCGGTTAGCCAGGGACCCAAGGTATGGAATCGATAAGCCTACAGATGTTCTCAACAATAGTCAGCAAGGAGTAATTAGATGGGGAAGGGACCTCTTTTGGAAGAGTAATGGATTGAGGCTTTGTGGTAAATTAATCTTATTCGAGACCTGGGTTATAGGTGAAAATGGCTGCATGAGACCTAACATTTCACCTCTTCTGACCTTTGTCAAAGACATCTATGTATATACACACATAAACCTTATGCTTAAATGTTTATTTCCATCAGACAGTATGTTAGAATTCTAATGCTCATGCTCTTCTTCTTAATATTCCATAAGAGAATGAGAAGGCAGTTTTATTAACCTTTAAGAAATGTAAAAAAAAGGAGAAAAAAAAAGAAAGGAAAACCAGACCAGAAAGAAAAAAATCCATTTTAATAGGTAAGCTCTCTTCCCAGACAGGATCCCAAACCTCTTCTCCTTTGAATTCTAGATAGCATCAACCTGACACTTTTCCTTCATATCCCAGAGAAAATGCCAATGAGGACCCATTTGTTGATAGCATCTACCAAGTATTCCTATCCTCCAATTCCAGCCATCTCTCTCAGGATTTGCTAGACTGGTTATGAAATCGAGTTGCTCATATATACTATAGATGTAACCTCAGATTTATGACCTTTGAAGGTTCTCCATTCAGCTATTCATTACCTGTGATCATTTTCTTAACAATACTACACAGTGGCACTCTAAGAACATGAACAATGTTTTAAATATTCTTATGTCTTGCATAGAACTTTCTCCTGAGGATGTTCAATGGCACCTATTGAACACACTTTCTAGCTCAAACTGATGTGCCTACAAATTTAGAGAGTGGTGTGATTCGCATACACACAAAACTTCAAACTACATCGTGGAGTAGGGTCAAAAGAGAAGCATAGCCTTGTTTTAGATCCCAGGGTTGAACACACACATGATCTAGAGAGACATTTTTGGTGTAGTTGTTCTTAAATATATTCTGGGAGCCACTTGATAATTGCTACATATGGTCTTACGTCGAATTTCAGGTATTTTCTCCGAAGTATGGATTACATCAGAGGAATCTTTCCTCCCTACTACATCTAAAGATGGCTTGGGAAGGCAACCTTGTCCAATGAGACAGGGTGGAGAGACAGACTACCCTAGGGAGTAGGAGACACAGAGCCAAGGAAATACTGGATGGCTGGAGCAGCTTCCAACGCCTTCATTCCCTTCGTAACCTCTCAAACTTTCTGTGAAGTTACCATCTTACAAAATGACAAGTGTGATGACTTCTGTGAGAAAATGAACAGAAAGCAAAGGAATTCATTCTAGCTGGTAAAGGGCTAAATTGAGATGGCATCTAAGGATAGAGAGGTGGAAGAGAGTAGAGCAGACAGAGGTAAGGACAGGGTTCCATAGGAACTAAAGGGAAGGCTCTGGACTTCAACCTCTTAGGAAATTGGTCTAGCCAGTAAATTTCTCATTTACTTTAAGTCACATTCATCAGTGAGTATTTCCCAGGCATTTCTTCTGCAATCACTAACACTATACATGTGTTGATATAATCCTCAGAAGGTCTCATGATATGACCAACATTTTTATCACCTCCATTTTACAGATATGTAAACAGAAACAGAGATGTTAAGTACCTTGCCCAGGGTGATACAGGGTAGTCAATGGCAAGGCCAGAACTGGAATCCCAGAATTGCCTGCAACCACTGTGCTCAGTCATCCATATCACTTTCAAGATTTCGGTAGAATGACCATATGCTATTTGCAAAATTACATCAAAACATAGAGGATTGCCACCATGGAAGATAATTTTGAAAATATATGTCAGGATTTCATGATCATTCCTAAGGAAGAACTGCAAATATTTTCTTGATAAAAGCCACATTGTTAGAGTGTATTGTCTCCTAGAGGGCTGATTTAAAGGACAGCTCTCATTTGACTGTGTACATTCTGGTTATATTATACTCACTAACAGGTCAGAATGTGGCTGGTTATTATTCTGACATCAAAATTCTATTATTTTGACATCAAAAATTACTCAATATTTGTCCACGTATATAACTCAAGAAAAGTTATGGTTAGCCCTCTCAAAGCGATCTGGTGTTTTATTTGCTTTTATGGCCATAAGCAGAAGTGAGTGGAGCACATAGTCCATGAAATCAGGCTGTGACGATACAGCCTGCAGTCTTAAAATATTCAAGAAGGCCAGCTGTATCTAAGTCTGTTGGGTGACGTGTAGAAAAGCATTCGCTTTCCTGAGACAAGGGCTAGGTACTTCTGGCCTTTTCCCTGTTTGGGCACGAATGGGATTCTAAAGACATGACAGCCATCTTGTGACCATGAAGAAAAGGCAGGAACTCACAGAAGTCTTGGTCATGGTCTTTCTATTCACAAGTGAACACACTGAGATCTAATACATTATCTCATTTGATCCTCAGAACTCCAAGGTAGGCAAAGAAAACCTTTTCTCCCCATTCCACAGGTTACAGAATTTGCCTAACAGAACATCCTAGGAAAATAGAACCAGAACCATAGCCTTCAAATACTTACTCTGCCACAAAACATTGGCCATTTTCTGATATCTTTTATTGACCACATAAAAGTACCGCTTTTTAACATTTCCGACAATTTGACTTGGCATTCTTGAATAAGTCTTAACTGGGACTCTCCTATTGTGTAGAGTGACATTCCTCAGCTCATAATGGAGCATATGGTCCTCTAAGGCTAGGTTAGGCCATTACTTGCTTTGCTACTTTCAGATTAGATGTCACCTGTCTTCCCCTCTCTCCTTGATAAGACTTCCTTCAAGTTATTTATAACAGTACTATTAGGTTTCCCCCTTTGTCTTCCTTTACTTGCCAGGCTGTATAGATTGATTCTAAAGCCACCTACGCTGCAGTGTCTTCAATTTAACTCCACTTATCTGATTATGCATCACAAAAGGAAGCAGGAATTCAGCTTAATTGTGAAAACACAGCAGCAGAACCAGGCAAATGATAGAAACCTAATGATCACAGATTGAATGGCACTCACTGATGCTGAATGAAACGACAGATGTGTGTACCTGTGTAGAAACCTGAATTCTGATGATGGAGTTTCATGTTCTGACACTGTAGGTCTCCTGTCAGATCAGTATCGTCCTTCAACTTCCCCTTAGTTATGAAAGTCAGCCACAGTCTCATGTTATTTTTTTTAATTCATTTTGACAGGTAAATGGTCTCTGAGGAAGTGAACACCCTGATCCACTGTTTACTGACACTGTAACACCGTCACGAGGGAAGAATGAGCCTTGTATACATTAATGTAAAACATTTACAAGAATGATGATCAGAGGCAGAAGACAACATTGAACACACTTGGCATCAATAGAAGAACAGGGAGGGAGACACAATGGGCAGGTGATTTGTAAGGGAAGGCATATGCTACCATTTGCTTTTCAGCTGTGTTTTTGATAGTGCAGTCCATCCTACTTTTTGCTAATTCTACCTTTGCTCATTCCCATCTGCTAGGGAAAAAGGAATTCTGGGTTTGAACCACTGATGATGCAACATCTAGAAGATGCTTCCAAAGCGTGATATCCCAAGGAGTGACCTGAAACATAGTGTAACGTACCATCTCATTTTAAAAGACCATTTTAGGATGGCAAGAACTCTCTAACAAGATTACGAAGAGCTGGCATTCAGAGAGACTCAAAACTGTTTCCGTCTTCACATTTCCTCCCATAATTTCTGGTATGTAAATAAGGTTTAAAGGTGGTGGCTGTGACACTCTCAACAATAGCCAAATTATGGAAAGAGCCTAAATGTCCATCAACTGATGAATGGATAAAGAAATTGTGGTTTATATACACAATGGAGTACTACAGGGCAATGAGAAAGAACGAAATATGGCCCTTTGTAGCAACGTGGATGGAACTGGAGAGTGTGATGCTAAGTGAAATAAGCCATACAGAGAAAGACAGATACCATATGGTTTCACTCTTATGTGGATCCTGAGAAACTTAACAGAAATCCATGGGGGAGGGGAAGGAAAAAAAAAGAGGCTAGAGTGGAAGACAGCCAAAGCATAAGAGCCTCCTAAAAACTGAGAACAAACTGAGGGTTGATGGGGGGTGGGAGGGAGGGGAGGGTGGGTGATGGGTATTGAGGAGGGCACCTTTTGGGATGAGCACTGGGTGTTGTATGGAAACCAATTTGACAATAAACTTCATATATTGAAAAAAAATAAAGGTGGTGGCTGCGAGACAGTAATTAACAGTTCCCTTTTTCTGTTCTTTGCTACCATGTAATGTATACTCAAGTGCTGAGAAAATAGCCAGCTTTTTAAGGATTAAAGCATTAAAGGCTCCAAATGTTCATATCATAAACTGGTTTTAAAAGCTGATATCTAGTTACATACAACTGGATAAAGATACACCAACACGTATCACTTACACATATATACACACCATTTGAGAAATCAAGTCTGCTCGGAATAAAAATGTCTCCATCAGCCACAGTGAAAGGCTAATCATGTAATGATCTACAAAGGAAATGCATGGACAGGTATGGATTAGCTCAGCTTCCGTATACTGGGTGGCTGAGAAGGAATTAGCATAATCATAAATTTGTTCCAATTACAGAAGGCAATTATCAGAGACCAGCTACAGCATTATCAAAATGAAATCACCAAAGTGCATCTACATTCCAGGTAGACGCCACTGAGTTAATAGTGCTTAAAAAAAAAAAAAAGCTCTACACTCATTCATCTTTCATCTCTTTGATTACTATACACTCCATACAAGTTCCTTTCTAGCTGACAGACACAAAGCCACTATGAAAGAAGAAAAAAAAAAATACATGCTGTAAGAAAAAATAAATCATGCCTAATATAATAACACCACTGTAAAGTCCAAAGCCTTGTATGGATAATTTCTCTAGATCAGTGGTTTCAGCTAGTGCTTTTTCAACTGTAGACTGTAATTCCCATCACCTCCTTTGTGTTCTCCCCAAAATATTGATTAGGAATAGAACTGTGACTAAACCTGTCCTCATCTGCTCCAAACAAAAGTTCTTGGTGCAGAAACGTGGTGCTGTTTTGCTTGGGTCACTCCACTGCTGTTCATACTGTTTTCACTCTGCAAAAATGATGGAAATCCTAAATGGCCTTGTTAACCACTCCCAACCTACAAAGACTACAGGAGAGTCAAACCTATTTTATAAAGAGGGCAACAGATTTAGTCTCCAAATTTTAGAGCTGAAAAGACAAGTCAATCTAATTAGCTGAGATTATGCGTATCTATTAGAATGTGCCCAGCACTTAGGGGAACAGACATTAAAGAGTTAACTCAAGAGACGGCAGATTACAGAGAGAGACAGAAAGGTATTTCCACTGTGACTACATACAGTGGGTTGTACTGTTACAAAGGATGGTGAGCCCAGGGGAGCTGGAGGAGGGAAAAGAGGAAGGAAGGAAAGGGAAGGGAGACTAATGACACTTTACTCGTACTTATGGTCTGCTATGTATTAGACCATTCTAGGATCTTCTACATCTTACGCCAGTTGGCGAGTGGGACATCTTTAAGTATGTTTTTACAGTTAAAAAATAACTAAGCAGTCAAGAACTGAAATATTCAAACATGCTCAAAATTCTAGCATCTTCATCAGCAAGAAAACAAAAACTCCTTCCTCTCTTGAATTCTTTGGCAAATACTCATTTCTAAGTCATTACGAGCTTCCTTCCACCCCCACCAACTCACTGGAGTTGCTCCTGCTAAGACCACCAGTGGTCTCCAAGTTGCTACATTCACTGAATGCACACTGTTTTGCATCCTTACTTAACTTTCAGGGATGCGAACATTCTCCCAATTTCTCTTCCTTTTTTGTTTTTGTTTTTTTTTTTTTAATAATGCCACATGTTCTCTCTTCCTACCCTTCTGGCCAATCCTGTCCTGTCTCTTTTGTTGGCTTCTCCTCTATCCAAACATATTGCATTTATTTTTTTTTTTTTATAGCCCTCAGGATTAGGGCCCTCTCCACACCTCACTGTGCAGCGTCTTTGCATATCATATCACCAGACTCCTGTGTCTTTCATGGATATACACTGGACATTTCCAAATCAGTACCTTCAGTTCACTGACCTTGAGCTATAGCCTCTTCTATTCAAATGCCTATTCAGCATCTATTTGTGTGTGCTTCGAAGATACTTTAAGTTCAACCTGTGGAACTGGATTTGAAATTTTTTTTCTTGCAAAAGTAAGAAAAAGGCAGAAGATTTCTTTACGTGTTTGACATTACAATATTTGAACCTTACCATCTGAAAGTACAGATTCACTGAAAAAATTGGGAGTTGGTGACATAATAATTTCACATTAAAAAGCATACTTGATATAATGTATAGAATATATGACACAAGGAAGGCCAGGCAAAGCTAGGGCAGAGAAACCCTTCAAAGACTATGATGGGTATGCACTAGGAGCCCTGATAAGAAGTGAAGGGGTAAAACTGAATGAATAGAAATTTGTGACTGATTTGATGTAAGACTTAAAGAGGTGGCAGTCAAAATATGGCACCTGTATTTCTGACTTGGACAAGTGACATAGGGAACATCAGATGAAAAGGGCATCTTTAGATGCTGTACTGATAGGCGTTGACTGAATATCACCTTGGTCCTAATATACAAAGAGTACTCTCAAATCAGAAAGAAACAGACAAACAAACATGGTAACAGAAAAATAAGCTGAGTACTTAAATAATTAATGCAGTGACACAGTTAAGTTTATGATGCAAATAAGGCATTGAAATAAACATGAAAAATTTTTTTTAAATGTTTACTTTTGAAAGAGAGAGAGAGAGAGAGAGAGAGAGAGAGGCAGGCAGAGAGAGACGGAGACACAGAATCCAAAGCAGGCTCCAGGCTCTGAGCTGTCAGCACAGAGCCCTATGTGGGGCTCAAACTGACAAACTGCCAGATCATGACCTGAGTCAAAGTCGGACACTTAATCGGCTGAGGCACCCAGGCGCCCCTGAAATAAACATAAACCCGGATCTCTCTTCAGCTTCAGACCAGCATAGTCAACTGGTGCATATTTACTTCACAGGCTTCGGGATAAATTGTATCCAAGCCTATAGGCATATATAAAATCAAGCAGAAAGTGTAAGATGTGGGGGGCAGGGGCAAGGGGAGGGGAGTTAAGATACAACCATGAAGAAAAGCAGCATTTTAAGATCACAAAAGGGAAGAAGAGACTGCAAAAATGCATCGTTGATATTAAGGTAAGACAGAAATCAGAAATATATGCATCATGGAAACCAAGAAAGAAAACATTTTAAGTAGCACTTAAAAATTACCACTGAAGTAAAAGGTAAGGAGAGAAAAATCCCAGGCTCCATTTCAACATGAAGCCCCTCCTTTAGCATGTTAACTAAAGAACATTACTCTACCTTTGTTAATGTAAATAACAATAATTATGATAAGAGTAACGTTTTCCTCCTCTGTTCACTTTCCTCATCATTCCCTCAAATTTCGCCAAAGCTAACTGGCCACTTGAAAAATCAAATGGTATCTCTATCTCACTCCTTACAGTAAAACAAACCCCAGGTATATAAAATATTAAAAATATAGTAAGAGAAGCCACAAAAGTACCGCAAGAAAGCATGGGTGAATATTCTGATGATTTTAGACTAGAAAAGGGTTTCCTGCATGGTATAAAAGCAAAAGCCACAAAGACTATTCAAATTTAGAAGTTCAACATATCTAAAAAATGCCTTAAAGATAAACATAAAAAGATGTTTCAAACATATGACACAGTGTTATAATACTGAAATCAACGGAGATATTAAATTCGTTTTGAAATTTGGAAAGCATGATGCCTCCAATAAAAATGGATGCTGGATAGTATGTTCTACCAGTATGTACTGAATAAACATCAGCCTGCTTTGTAATATACATGGATCATCCTAAAATCAATAGGAAATACATTGTGCTGTCTGGGTGGCTCAACTGGTTAAGCATCTGACTCTTGATTTCGGCTCAGGTCATGAGCTCAGTTTGTGAGAACGAGCCCTGCACTGGGCTCTGTGCTGACAGCACAGAGTCTGCTTGGGATTCTCTCTCTCTCACTCACTCTCTCTCAAAATAAATAAATAAACATTAAAAAAATAAAATCAGTAGGAAACATAAATTTCTACAGAAAATGAGATAAGAATTTGAATAGATTATTTAGAGGAGAAAAATATACATGGAAACTCACATATAAAAAGTCTCTAATAATGCAAATGAAAATATTACTGTTAGCTTAATACCATGGCAAATCCTGAAAATATGCAGGGTTATCAAAATTGTAGAGAAATACATGTTTTCATTTAGTTAGGCAATGGTCTAAATTAGTACATCACTTTTGTGGGACCATCTGTCATTTTTACCAAAACCGAACATACTGACATTGTTTGATGTAAATTTCCACTGGTTTCAGTGGGAAAATCATCAGTTAAAATCCAGAGATATGGACTAAGATGATAATTTTAGCCTTGTTTATAATAATGAAGAAACTGGAAACTTAATTGGTCACTAACAGGTTAAATCAATTATGAGCATTTATTCACTGGAATACTACGGAAATATCAAAAAGAATGATGCAATTCTTAAAATACTCATAAATAAAATCATGAATAAATGGAAGGTAGTTCACCAAATGTTATTTGGGTGATAGAATTTTCAGTGATCAAAATTTCTTTTCTTTTTTTTTTTAGGGTTTATTTATTTATTTTGAGAGAGAGAGGGAGAGAGAGCCAGAGAGTGAACAGGGGAGGGGTGGAGAGAGAGAACCCCAAGCAGGCTCTGAGCTGTCAGTGGGGAGCCCAACATGGAGCTTGATCCCACGATCCTGAGATCACAACCTGAGCTGAAATCCAGAGTTGGACGATTAACTGGCTGAGCCAGCCAGGTGCCCCATTTCCTTCTTTATAAATACCTACACTGCTGAAATTTTCAGTATGAGCTAGTCAACAAAATTTCTGGCTCTCTCTTTTAAAAGTATGGTCTTAGCTCCTGGTCCTTTTTTCGTTTGGTGAGGTCATGTGACTAGTTCTGGTCAATGAGTTTGCAGAAGTCACTTGTCAGTTTCAGGCCTGAGTGTTTAATTTCCTGTGTTGAGACTCTTTTGACTTCTCTTTCTCCCTCTGCCACAGCAGCTCACAGTGTTTTTGAGAATGGCTATTCCATTAACCTTGGAGCTGCAGAAAGAGCATCATGAAGCTGAGCTCCTAGATGACATGTGACGGCCATGTAACACAAGAGAGAAATCAATCTTTGTTGTTTTAAGGCTATTGAGATTTCTAGGTTGGTTATTACTTTATCATAATCTAGTTTACCTTATTTTCTGCAATCCATGTTATGTTTTTAAACAGAAGGAAAAAGCTATTTTCATTAAACCAAGTTATGTTCCTCAAAATGTTTGTAACACTCCTGGTCTGTAAGAGGTAAACAAATTATCTTAAATTGCATATCTTTTCCCCTGCCACAAACTAATACATTAACTAAAAAAGCAATCCATTTCTAGATGGCTAGCAGGCCAAGGGAGGGTGTCCCACATCGCATTTTATCTTCATAGGTGTCCTTACCTGGTTATTTGAGGTGACTCCTTTATTTCTGCACAATTCTTACACGGTGCAAATCATGGGTAGTGAGTCACTGCGTTAAAACTCTAACCTCTAGGGGCGCCTGGGTGGCGCAGTCGGTTAAGCGTCCGACTTCAGCCAGGTCACGATCTCGCGGTCCGTGAGTTCGAGCCCCGCGTCAGGCTCTGGGCTGATGGCTCGGAGCCTGGAGCCTGTTTCCGATTCTGTGTCTCCCTCTCTCTCTGCCCCTCCCCCGTTCATGCTCTGTCTCTCTCTGTCCCAAAAATAAATAAAAAACGTTGAAAAAAAAAAAATTTTAAAACTCTAACCTCTAAATCCACGGAGGAGAATTTACATGAAATTATATTTCTTTTACATGTCATGGTTACTTCAGTTAACTATACAATTTCATTAACAAAATTGGGTTTTTTCCAATTCTGTTTTTATTTATTGACTTTCTTAAAAACATAGGTAGTTTCATGGGTTACAAACATTCCAAACATACACAAAGAAGTGACTTTGCACATTCACCATTTTCTCATTTGGGGAGGGCATTTACATTTTCCATTCTAATCAGCCTGGTCAATTAAATTGGACGGTTTCCTATTTGTTTCTTCCCAGTTTATCCCTCTTTTCTTTGCATTCTGGTTTTTATGAACTAGCTCAAAGCTGCTGTTTGGTCATCACGACACTACAGGGAATGTTTAGAAAATAAACTAAATTGCCTCCGTGATGTTTTTTTTTTTTTTTCAAATTTGCTGAAAATGAGATTTTTCAACAACCTCTATTCCATAGCCTCCTCCTTCCTTTTTAATTTAAATTTTGGTACTAAAATGAGCTTACAATACTCCATTAATATCACTAGGGGGGAGAATTTTTTCCTATGCAGTGTACAGGTTAATCTATAATTCTCTCCTCTCGTCTCCTTCATTGTTCTGTGACATGTATTGTATATATTTTATATCTGCATATAACATATTTAGCAGTTTATCTGCCTTAAAAATTCTACCTTTCCATATTATCAAAATTAATCGATGATCAAATGATCAAAACTGTTGAAAAAATTGAAGTATAATCTACTTTGGAATTAAATATTTGATCATTTTGGGAAAAGTAAATGTACATATGTGTATCTTAAGTGAGTACATTGTTCTTAAAGACTTAGCTGAGTATAAGGCTCAGAAGACCAGTAGTCTAGTATGCTAGACCATAAAAATATACATTGCACTTTCTCTACTGATAACTCACAAATTCTACAATCTACATAAAGATTATCCAGAGTTGATTCTGTGTAGTATTTACCTGTTAAATCAGTGTGGAGTTAATGCCCCATTACTCCTCTGTTAAGTGAAAAAAAAAAAAAAAAATCCCTTTCTTTCCCCTACTCACAGGGCCCTTGGGAGGTTGAAAATAAAGTATGGACGAAGGGATTTTTGTACAAGTGTAAAGCAATAAATTAATGTAACGTGGTAGCAGATTCCAGAACAGATGGTCAGGTGGCTTCACTCAGGATACAAAGTCAATGGTTCAAAAGGATGAGACCAGACAACAGCAGGTTGAATACGTGCCCGGCATGCCACTCAAGGAATCTGAACTCGACCCTGAAGGCACTAAGCAGCCTCTGATGGGTTTTAACCAAAAGAGCTTTGGTTAAGAAAAACATCATTCTGGTATCAATGCAGAAGGGGCCAAGTGACGCTGGATTAGAGATGCCAGATAGGGAGTTACTACTTCACCAAGGGAGAGACACGATGAAGATCCCCGAATGAGGCGATCAGTAAAGACAGGGAAGATGCAATGGAGAATAAATACAACTGAGAAGCAGTGGTAATTGAAAATCAGAGAAGGGGTGAGTGAAGGACCTGAGGAAATGTGCATAATTCAGAAGTCCCTACTTTGGGCAACTTGTATCCATAAGCAAGACAAGGGGTCCCAGATTTTCAAGGTCAAGTACCTGCTTTGTACATGTTTCTTACACTGCTGGACACTTTCAAGAACTGATCATCAACAAGCAATGGGACTCATCCAGCTAAACAGACATCCCAGCAACACGCAACAATCAAGGTTTCTGGCTGAAAAATAAAGTATGCTTGCACCAAGTGCTGTGGAATCATCATCAATAAAAGCAATGATTCTTTGTGGGCTTTGAGTTGGTGGTGATCATGTTATAGGTCAAACCATAAAATAACTTTATAATTCTTGAGTTACGAGGAGGCTACTCTGCCCTTTAAATACGTCTGACTTTTCGACTGTAGTCAATAAGTGGAGTATACAAACATCAGAGATATCGTATCCAGAATGTCAGCACTCCTTGAAGACAGCAATCAATCATTTTCTGGATGCAAGATAAAACTGTAGCCAGTACAAAATAAAAAAAGGTCAACATCTGGTTGGTGGTCATGACTCATTTTCTCATTGACTGTTCTTTTTGGTTTATAAGCCTGCATTCTTGTTATTTTATTTTTAAACGTTTATTTATTTTTCAGAGAGAGAGGGAGAGAACACAAGGAGGGGAAGGACAGACAGAGAAGGAGACACAGAATCTGAAGTGGGCTCCAGGCTGAGCTGTCAGTGCAGAGCCTGACGTGGGGCTCGAATTCATGAACTCTGAGATCATGACCTGATCTGAAATAGAACGCTTAACCGACCGAGCCACCCAGGTGCCCTTACCCTTTATTTTTAAACCAACCACTTCTCCACCTTTTGGGATGAGCACTAGGTGTTGTATGGAAACCAATTTGACAGTAAATTTCATATATTAAAAAAGAAAAAAAAAAAAAAGAAAAAAAAAATAAACATTAAAAAAAAAAAGGAAAAAAAAATAAACTCTATCATTTAAAAAAAAAAAAAAAACAACAAACAACTTATTGTATATTTTACTTAAGACCTAGGAATAATTATTATTCCAGCTCAAAATATAAAGTCAGTCACTGCATTTAAAAAGAATTAAACCTTAAAAAAAAAAAAATAAAAAAAAATAAAAAAAAAAATAAACCAGCCACTTCTCATCGGCATTTTCTAGTGTAAGTGGGATACATCAAAATAAACAACTACTGAATATTTTTTGTACTCATTTCACAAAGTGCCACAGTACCTGGGATACAAATGAGGGCATTATGTTTGGGAATAATTAGGATCAAACTCTTTCTCCCATTTTGAAAACATTCTCTCTCCCTGTGTCTTTCTCTCCCACACATCTAGACATATTTACCCTAACCACTACCCACCCCCCTCCTCACTATCCTTCATCACCCCGAGCGATCTAGACAGACATGATTACTGAAAATGAGTCCCTTCCTTATTTTCCTGTGGATTCTTAGCTTATCATGAATACTTACGTCACCTCTAGGCCAAAAGGCTCAAATCATCAAAAATGCACTACAGCTGCCACTGCAATCAATAGTGTCAATCTGACTAGTGCTTAAGAAGGGCAAAAATGTGAGCTGATTGGATTTGTCTTTAGAATACAATGAATCGGAATAAGGGCAGGGAGGCTGGTTGGCCTCGAGGTGCTAAAAAGATCAACCGTTTTCTATGAGGCTCTGGGCTGCCTGAAGCCATGGAATGGGCTGGCTGTTTGCCTCCTCCCTGAGCACTGTATCTGGCACATATCAGTACCAAGAATACCCAGGTGTATACATACACAATGGCTAGTAATAAGTAAATCTCCTCAGTGAGGCCCTGAAAGAGATGTATGGTAACAGCAAACTTACAACCGTTTAGGACTGTGTTTCCTTTTTCAGGGCTGTTCATTTTTAGCCTGGATTTGCTTGTGTGAAAATATCAGCAGAGGTGTGGTCAGTTTATAGGGGGGAGGTACCTGGGTTCAGCATTTTCCCTTCCCCTCAGGACCCTGGAGCGCTAGGAGCCTTTCCCTTTCCTTACAAGCATTTCCTTTGCTTTGAACCAAGACGCATCTCCCACAAGTTCATATTTTTTACACAAATCACAGAGTGAGTGTGGTTGTTCACTTTCTCATCCACGCGTCTGCAATCCCTAACAACCTTGGCGGTAACGCAATATCACCAGAGGGCATTGTCTGCTTTACGAACTGCTACACTTCGCTAGAGCACAGGGCCTGCCTTGACTCTACCAGTCTAGTCTGTAACTCTGACTATAGATGGGGCTGCCAGACCACATCTTATTACAGAACCAGGTTTCACGGACATCAGTCTATACTGTGTACAGTTTTATTTTTTCCAAGCTTTTGTTTCTTTTTCGATCCTGCTAAAAGCAAGAGACTCAAAGAAGCACGCGTCCTATCCAGTTCATACAGAGACGGTGCTGGAACTGATGCCTGTTTATGGGAGTAATCAGTCCTGGCAGCAGCAAATGTGCTTTGCAACCCATTGTCCTATTTCCTATGAGAAGATAATATTGGCAACATGATGCTAGGTCCTCGGCCACAGAATCTGGAGCTGGAAGTGAGGTGAATGCACCCTCTTAGAACAGAAGTGCCTCGAGATCAGGGCTGGGGTCCACTCAGGAGTCGCAGACAAGAAACCTGAAGAGTGAGAAAATCATACACTAACTAAACAGATACAGTTATGGGTTTGTGTAGTCAATGAAATCTACTTCACCTGTGACTGTGATTACCCGGAAGTGATAAAATATGGTAAGACAGGGTGGATAACGGATAGAAGCTTTACTTACGGCTCATCAAAAGGCTGATGTGTCCTGATGTGTCTAATAGATTGGCCCAGGGCTCCTCGGATTTCCTGAATCTTGCAGAGGATGGGTTCTAGAAGCTGACATCAAAGACCAACCTAGGGTGGGGCTAAGGGTCCTGAGCATGAAGTCTAAAGCAGTGTAAAGGCAGAAGGAAAGCTAATAATGGATGTAAGTGGTAATTAGTATATGTTCTCTTTGTATGGCTTCTTTCCAACAAACTCTGCCAATACAGGGCTCATTCCCAAGGCCTTCCTTCCCAAAATTCTCCCATGGGGATTTTAAACCAGAACCAAGATTAAACCAGAAACGAAGTTAGAAATTACACCAGGGAACAATATCTTAAAAAATATATTCGGAATTTTTTAAAAAATGAAATTGATTTTTATTTTATTTTTTTTTAAATTTTTTTAACATTTATTTATTTTTGAGACAGAGAGAGAGCATGAACAGGGGAGGGTCAGAGAAAGAGGGAGACACAGAATCCGAAACAGGCTCCAGGCTCTGAGCTGTCAGCACAGAGCCCGACGCGGGGCTCGAACTCACGGACCGTGAGATCATGACCTGAGCCGAAGTCGGACGCTTAACCGACTGAGCCACCCAGGCGCCCCAAAAAATGAAATTGATTTTTAAACAGAAACAAGGAAGGCAGTAACATGGGCATGCCTAATCCAAATCTTGGGTTCCAGATCCTGAATCTTCTCTATCCTCAGCCGAAGATGCCTTAGGATGTTAACCATTTGAAACAAGCAACTTAGACAATAGTACCTTGCAAACAAGCTCCTTTCCACAGCAATGAATTTCATAAGCATTCTTGCCTGAGGCACCCTATGCAAAAGTGCTGTGTCTTGCGGTATTTCCTCTGAAAGAGAGCCACAGAAACTTACATGCCATCTTTCTACCATCCTCACTTGCCTCGGACCCTCACCAAGTAATCAGAACCCCTAAACACACACCTTAGGCCTGCAGGTGTATGGAAGAGAGTGAGAAGGTAGCTTGTTCTAAGCTCTGTTCTTGGAAGAAGAGAAATCAGAACCCAGGCAGAATCAGGCAGTAGGGGGTTGGTTGTTGTCTGCCGGAATTTGCTGTAAATAGGCAGCCCTGAAGGGAGGGAATCCATTTATTCCCAACCCTACTCCCTAATTGTCTAGCGCCATGACTTTATTTTATCTCAATGCATGCATATACACACACACACATATATATATACACACATATATATATATACATACATATATATACATATACACACACACACATACATACACACACAACTCTGCTTCCCTCTGGCTTCCTTTTTTCCCATTTCCCCTGTTTTATAACATAAACTAACTCCCAGCAGAATGAGAGTGATGAAGGGGTGTCTTTGGTTCTGCATACATTACAAGGATCAAAACTAAATGCTGGGTGATGAATACCACTGGAGAGTACAAAATGCTCCAGGAGAAAATGATCTTTAATGGAGTCGCTCTTAAAAGTATCTGCATGTGGCAATGCTAAATACCATGAAGTCTCGGTTACAGATCACAGAACTCAAATACATGAATATTAAAGAAGAAAACAGCAGTGGAACAGCTAAAAGTGAGTGGAGGAAGTGACTAAGAGAAAACCACATTCATCAGGCTTACTTCCTGTTGTATGGACCCCTCTTGGCAAAACCACAATTGACATAAAACTTTTCCTTTTTGATACATTGCTTTACCTGTTCTCTCTTCTTTCCATGCTCCTTAATCATTCCATTTCTATCATGTTCTGTCCACAGAGATAGAATCTAAAAATAACTATTTGGAGGTTACAAAAATGATATAGTCTCTGACATCTGCATTTAAATTGGGACAAAAGGTTTAATCTAACAAATGACTCTCTAATGGTGAACTCTCAGCAAGAATGAGAAAACGAAGGCTAGCTGGAAATGGATGGACATTTTGGTAAATTACATCTTCTTTAAATTATAGCCTATAAATGGTTTTCTTCATTCATACAAATTCTTTTCTACAGGGCTGACTGCTACTCTCTCTGTATTGTTTTCCCTTCTAAGAATGGGTGGGGTGATGGTGGTAGGGTGCTTGAGCTTGGATTTATCAGGCTTTTCAAGTGTTGACCCTGTGAAGGTCCAGTTACCACTCATGCCTTTGCTCCAGCAAAATCATTCTGGTTGAGCAAGCACTTGCAGTGAGGACAATACCCATTTAAACTGCTGTGACCTACAAGATTGAAGATGAGGTTGATAGGGTTCACAGGGAAAGCCACTCCAGAATGTGCCGCTTTGGTATGCAGATTATTTCAAGCTCAAGACAATCAAATTTAAGAGGAGCTTTTTACTTCTCTCTTAACTGCCTAAAATAATCTAGAGAGATGACCTGTATCAGGAAGTAAGTGGTTACCAAAGAACTTTTAGTGTTTTATTCAATCAAGCAATTGATTACCAAACATTTGTCCCTCCCATCTTTGTGTGAATTGTCTTCTTCCTTTTTGAAGTCACAACCTCTTTCCCCTTTCTCCTTAGGGCACAGTGGCATATAAGCCTCAATTGCCTGACTGTCAGGGGGCTCCTCAAGCCTCTGTGGGACTCCTGAATATACATAATTAAATTTGTTTTTCTCTTGTTACACTGTTTTCTATCAATTTGATTATGAGTCCAACCAAAGAACCTAGAATGGAGAAGGGAAAAGTGCTTCTCCCCTGCAGATTTCATGCACCAACATGGAGTTCCACACTCACTGGACCCTGCTCACCCCAGAGGTGCTACAGCTGAGAGAACCTGGGACCTCTGACAGGGGCCAGGAGAAGGTAAGAATTCTTACAGTCACCTGGATCTCTGCCAGCAGATCTGGTTGAAGTGAAAGTGGTGAAAGTCCTTTTCTTTTTTTTTCCAAATTCACATTAGCAGGAGAAAATACTTGTGTGAACTAGTTCCTTCAGTAGAGCAATTCTGGTAAAAATCTCTTAAGAGTACCCTTGTTTCCTATAGATCCCTTTCCTCCAAGGGATGGCCACAGTCTATCTAAGTCTTTTGTGTCATTGTCCTAAGAGAGAAAACCACAGGGTAGAACACAGGCATAGGTCCGATTAGCCGACATTTCCAGCTGGCCTCACAGACTGGCCAATTCACAGTTCTTACTGGACCGGTGTCTGTTTAAACTTGGCTGTGGGTCTGCTACGTAAAAACCAGATAGGTTTTCCTTTCATCTTGTTTTATGTCCTGAGAGCCTGGTTTTGTGACCAGTGAGAATATTCTCTCGGGTTTTTGCCAGCAGAAATGCACAAGTTGTGTGGCCCATTGAGTAGACTGATGTTTTAAGACTGAGGTTCACAAGAGCACTCTCATTGTCCAGCCATACCAACCCCCAGGGAAACTTTGTCATACAGGTCCCAGTCTATTAAGGGCCTTTGTCATCTCAATCTCCATTGCCTTGTTAGTGCTGGAAAAGTCTCATTCCAGTAATGCCTACCTGGTTGCCACAGATTGGTGGGTCTATGACCAGAGGTGTCTCATGACCCCATGAGGGATCACAGACACTGTTTCTACTATACCATTTTTACCAACCATGACCTGAAGGTCTCTGCTTTCTTAGGCTAACTCTGGAGTGAACTCTCTGGATAAGGGCTGCATTATTTGCACTCCTCTTTAGGATGCTTCTTGCATCTTTAGTTACATGATAAAAAAGGCTTACTGTTACTGGTAGGGGTGCCAGGGTGGCTCAGTTAGTTGAGCCTCTGACTCTTGCTTTCAGCTCAGGTCATGATCTCACGATTTGTGAGTTCAAGCCCCACATCAGTCTGTGCTGACAGTGGGGAGCCTCCTTGGGATTCTCTCTCCCCCCTCTCTCTGCCCCTCCTCCATTCTCTCCCTTTCTCTCTCAGAAATGAATAAATAAACTTAAAAAAAATAAGGCTTACTGGTTTGAGTTGCTATAGAGATTAATAGATCCTGTGCATCAATAGCCAGAGGTTTCTTTTGAAATAGAAAAACTTCAGTATTAAAAAAAAATTTTTTTAGAGTATTCTAAACAACTGTCCTATTGGTACCTATGATACACAATTAAAAGGTAGATATAAAGGAGCATAACGGCTACCCTTGGGCACTCCCGTAATAAGAGGAAAAAACAAAAATTAAACTTAGAACATAATTCAAGTCTATATTCAACATAAATTTCCCCTTCTTAAAATCCAATCATATCTCTTCCATTCCCAAACTTCTCTACCTTCCCCAGGAAATTCCTTAAACAATCAGTTGCCTGTTTCAGCTTCCCTTTCCCTACAAGATTTACAGAGCACTCCAGCCTCATCTCTAGGCCCAGGGTAGACAGTGTTTTTCTGTCCCTTGAACATGTAAATCTTACCATGTCTTTGACATGTAAACACCCCAGGAGGTAACTAACACTTGCTTGAAACTAAAAGGGGGTAGTGGAGGTGGTGGTGGTTGAGAAGGAGGAGGGAGAGGGGGAGGAGGAGGGGGAGGAGAAAACGAATTAGAAAAGAGACCCGTTAAAATGATAAACAATAGCAAAGCTTACTGATGGTCACTATGTGCACTCAATATGAGTACTTACATATATGTTTTCACACTCAACAATATTGTAAGGGGTATATAATTATCTTCAATTCACAAGTAAGGACTGAGAGGTTAATTAGCTTGCCCAAAGTCACAGCGCTGCTATGACAAAAAAAGAATAAAGAGACCATTTTCAAGTAAACAACAACGACAACATACATACATGCATTAATACAAACTGCCAAAAAGTCTCTTTTGCCCAAACTCTAAACCACAGCCTCATTAAGATTACCATGTCAAGGACAAACACAAATCCTGAAAGTTTTCTCCACAAGTAGTAAAAAACTTTACTCATCTGAGCAGATAACTTACTCCAACTATTATTTATACATTAGTGAGTTTTATATTGTTATACCTGTTCATGGTTAAAATTTTAAAATGGAAGCTTACAAGATCTCTGTTCATCTGCGTGTTTATGTAAGTCTATGTAGGTCCTGGAGAGACAGGGATCATAGGAAGACGCCCCTGGGAACAGAGGAGCTGGCAGGTGCCATCTGCTTCCTCCACAGCCAGCATCAACACAAGGCCACCTGTGGGAACCAGCCATATGACTGCATTCACGACGTAACTTGTTTCCAACAAGCCATTGGATCCACCCTTCCCAACAATGTGGGCCTCAGTCCCTGAGCTGTGGGTCCCCTCCCCAAAAAGACCAGCACAAACCTTGCCAACACATCTCCCCACCCGCATGCTTTGCGTGGCCTCATTCTTAGCTGCAGTGGCGGCCAGGCTGCGGAAGACCAGTATGTACCTTGTTAACATTGTGCCTGCTGCCCACGTGGAGTGCATCACCCAGGCCAACCTGGCCCCAACAGCCCAGCAGCAGATCTCACTTGGCAAGCAGACCAGCATCTACTCCATCAACCGTGTACCCCATACCAGCCCACTCCTGGGGTAGCACACATCCTCTCCTATACACCCTCAGATGCAGCCCATCCAAAGTGGTGCCATGAGCACTGCGTGCGCAAGCAGCTCCTACAGAAGCCAGCACCACTCCAGAGTGACTCCTTCCCTGGGTGAGGGGGAAAGAACCACACACACCAGTCGATGCCGGCCGGCAATGTCTTGGAGGCAGACAGTTGGTCTGATTGCAGGCCCCACCCACCAATGAAAACTTATCAAAGGACAACACAGGGAAAGTGCCCTGGGGTTTGGAGCTACTACGTTTCTAGCAAATGCCTGATCGACTCAACTCAAGCTCCAAACTGGTCCCCTAACACCCCGGGGACCAAACACTGCCCACAAGATATAACAAGAGCCACTGAAGACAACAGGACTGAAGGACAAAGTGGACAAGACACAACAGCAGAGTGCGCACAAAGGAAGCGCCCCTGAAGTGCCAGGTTCTGGTGAACAGGGGACACTGCCTGTTCCTCTTCACAAGGCTACTACTTTCCAAAGCAGAAGATGTAGCTGACTTTCCTAACAGACAGAAAGAGACACAAAGAGTTAGGCAAAATGAGGAAGCAAAGGACTCTGTTCCCAATAAAAGAACAGGACAAAACCAAAGCAAGAGACCTAAGTGAAACAGATATAAATGATATGCCTTACGGAGAATTTAATGTAATGATCATAAAGATTCTCAATGGACTTGAGAAAAGAATGGCAGACATCCATAAAACCTGTAACAAAGACATAGAAAACAAACAAAAATCAGAGATGAAGAACACAATAAATGAAATTTAAAATATACTAGATGAAATAAGTAGCAGGCTACAGGAAGCACAGGAATGAATTAACAACCTGGAGGACAGAGTAACACAAACTAATGAAGCTGACCAGGTGAGAGAAAAAAAAAAAAAAAAAAAAAAAAAAAAAAAAAAAAAAAAAAATATATATATATATATATATATATATATATATATATATATATATATGCAAAATGAGAACAGACTTAGGTAGCTCAGTGATTCCATTAACTGTGATAACATTCACATTATTGGGATACCAGAAGAAGAAGAGAGAGAAGAGGGGGCAGAGAATTTATTCGAAAAAATAATAGCTAACAAGTTCCCTAATCTGGGGAAGAAAACAGATATCTAGATCCAGGAGAAACAGAGATCTCCCAACAAAATTAAACCAAGGAGGTCTAAACCATGACACATAGTAATTAAAATGGCAAAAAAATAGCAATTAAGGAAGGATTTTAAAAACAGGAAAAGAAAAGAAGGCTGTTTCATACCAGGGAATCCCTATAAAGCTATCAGTCGATTTTTCAGTAGAAACTTTGAAGGCAAGAAGACATGATATACTCAAAATGCTAAAAAGAAACCAAAACCAAAACCAAAAAGCCTGCAGCCAAGAATACTCTATTATCAAGCAAGGCTATCATTCAGAATAGAAGGAGAGATAAAGAGTTTCCCAGACAAACAAAAGCTGAAGGAGTCCATGACCACTAAATGAGCTCTACAGCAAATGTTAATGGAAGTAACATTAAGACAAGTAGGAAGCATAAAAGCAGTAAAAGTATCATATCTGTAAGACTCACTCAAGGGACTCACAAAATAAAAGGACATAAAGTATAACACCATATGCCTATAATATGAAGGGTGGAGAAAAGTAAAGAATGTGTCCAAATAAGCAACCATCAACTTAATATATACTACTATATAGAAAAGGTTGTATACAAACTTAATGGTAACCACAAATCAAAAAACAGGAACAGGTATACAAAAAATAAAGTCAAAGGAATCCAAGTGTATCGCTAATGAAAGCCAGCAAACAACAAGAGAGGGAGCAAGGCAAAAACAACTAAAAACAAGTAACAAAATGGCAATAGGCACATACCTATCAGTGATTAAATTGAATGTAAATGGACTAAATGCTCCCATCAAAAGACACAGGTAATTAAATCAATAAAAAAAGCAAGATCCTTTTGTATGCTATCTGAAGAGACTCATTTTAGACCTAAAGATATGCAGATTGAAAGTGAGGTGATGGAGAAACATGTATCATGCAAACAGATGTCAAAAGAAATCTAGGCTAGTGATACTTAACATCAGACAAGACAAAGACTATACCAAGAGACAAAGAAGGAAACTATAATAAAGGGGAGAATCCACCAAGAAGATGTAACAAGTGTAAATATTTATGTACTCAACATGAAAGCACCCAAATATAGAAAACATTTAATGATGACGACAACAATAACAACAACAAAAACTAATTGATAGGAATACAGCAATAGTAGAGAACTTTAACACCCCACTTACATCAATGGACAGATTATCCCTACAGAAAATCAACAAAGAAACAGTGACTTTAAATGACACACTAGACCACAAGGATTTAACTGATATATTCAGAACTTTGCATCCTAAAGCAGAACACACATTCTTTTTGATTGTACATGAAACAGCCTCCAGAATAGATCATATATTAGACAACAAAACAAGCCTCAATAAATTCACAAAGTCTGAAGTCATACCATGTACCTTTTCTTTTTTCGTTTTGTAATGTTTGTTTGTTTTTGAGAGAAAGAGACAGAGCACAAGCCAGGGAGCAGCAGCAGGGGAGGGGCAGAGAGAGGGAGACACAGAATCTGAAGCAGGCCCTAGGCTCTGAGCTGTCAGTGTAGAGCCCAACTTGGGACTTGAACTCAGGAACTGAGGTCATGCCCTGAGCTGAAGTCAGACACTCAACCAAATGCACCACCCAGGCACCTCCCCTGCCATGTACCTTTTCTGACCATAACACTTAAACTAGAAATCAACGATAAGAAAAAATCTGGACAGACTATAAATACATGGAGGCTAAGTAACATGCTACTAAACAATGAATGGGTCAACCAAGAAATCAAAGAATAAAAAATTACCCAGAGAGAAATGAAAATCAAAATACAGGGGCACCTGGGTGGCTCAGTTGGTTAAGCATCTGACTTTGGCTCAGCTCATGATTTCACGGTTCATGCGTTCAAGCCCTACATTGGGCTCCATGCTGATAGAACCCAGAGCATGCTTCAGTTTCTGCGTCTACCTTTTACTCTGCCCCTCCCCAACTTGTGTTCTGTTTTTCTCTCTCTCAAATATGAATAAAGATTTTTAAAAAAAGGAAAGAAAATCAAAATACAATGTACAAAATGTTTGGGATGCAGCAAAAGCAGTTCTAAAAGGCAAGTTTATAGTAATACAGTACTACCTGTAAAAGAGCTGTAAAAAAGCAAAAAAAAAAAACAAAAAAAAACCCCCAAAATCTCAAATAAACAACCTAACCTACCTCCTAAAGGAGCTAGAAAAAGAAGAACAAATAAAATCCCAAACCAACAGAAGGAAGGAAACAATAATGATTAGAGCAGAAACAAAGGATATAGAAATTAAAAAAACAAACAAACAAAAACAACAATGGACTGGATCAACGAAACCAGGATATGGTTCTTTGAAAAGACAAACAATACTGATAAACCTCTAGCCAGATTCATCAGAAAGAAAAAGAGAGACAGAGAGAGAGAGAAAGGACTCAAACAAAATCACAGATAAAAGAGAAGAAATAACAAATGGTAAGAAAAAGTACAAAGGACTGTAAGATAACATTATGAAAAGCTACATGGCAACAAATTGGGCATTCTAGAAGAAATGGATAAATTCCTTGAAACATATAAACTACCGAATCTGAAGCAGGAACAAATAGAAAATTTGAACAGACCAATTACTAGCAACGCGACTGAACAGACCAATTACTAGTGATGCAATTGAATCAGTAGTCAAAAAGCTCCCAACAAACAAAAGTCCAGGACAGGGGGCTTCACAGATGACTTATATCAAACATTTAAAGGAGAATTAATACCTGTTATTCTAAAACCTTTCCAAAATACAGAAGAGGTAGTACAACTTCCAAATTCATTCTATGAGGCCAGCATTACTCTGATACCAAAACCAGATAAAGCAATTACAAAAAAGAGAACTGCAGACAGATATCTCTGATGAACATAGAGGTAAAAATTCTCAACAAAATATTGGCAAATGAAATCCAACCATACATTAAGAGAAAATGGTTTATCATGATCAAGTGGGATTAACTTCTGGGTAGTAAACATGGTTCAATGTTCACAAATCGATCAATGCGATACATCGTATCTATAAGAGGAAGGGTAAGAACATGATCATAGATGCAGAAAAAGCCTTTGACAAAATACAACATCCATTTATAATAAAAGTTCTCAACAAAGTAGGTTTAGAGGGAATACACCTCCACATAATAATGACCTTATGTTAAAAAAAACAAAAAACAAAAAACAAAAAAACCTTCAGCTGACATACTCAATGGGGAAAATCTAGAGCTTTTACCCTAAAGTCAGGAATAAGACAAGGATTTCCACTCTCACCACTTTTATTTAACACAGTACCAGAAGTCCTAGTCATAGCAATCAGACAACAAAAAGAAAAGGCATCTAAATCAGTAAGGAAGAAGTAAAACTTTCATTATTTACAGATGACATGGTACTATATATAGAAAACCCTAAAGGCTCTGCCAGTAGACTTATAAATGAATTTATAGTATTATGTAATTATATTATAATTATATCATAATTAAAGTAGCTTATAAATGAATTCAGTAAAGTCACAAAATTAACATATAGAAATCTGTTGCATTTCTATATGCCAATAAAGAAGCAGCACAAAGAGAAATTAAGAAAACAGTCTTATTTACGATTGCACCAAAAAGAATAAAATACCTAGGAGTAAACTTAACCAAAAAGGTGAAATATTTGTGCTCCAAAAACTATAAAACACTAATGAAAGAAATTGAAGATGACCCAAATAGAAAGATACTCCATGCTCATCAATTGAAAGAACCAATATTGTTAAAATGTCCATTCTGCCTCAAGCCATCTACAGGTTTAATGCAGTCTCTATCTAAATACCAACATTTTTCATGGAACTAGAACAAATAATCCTAAAATCTACATGGAATAACAAAATAACACAATAGCTAAAGCAATCATGAAAATGGAAAACAAAACTGGAGGTATCACAATTCCAGATGTCAAGATATATTACAAACATGTAGTAATCTAAACAGTATGGCACTGACACAAAAATAGACACAAAGATCAGTGGAAGAGAATAGAAAGGCAAGAAATCAACCCACGATTTTAGAGTCAACTAACCTTCAACAAAGGAGGAAACAGTATCCAATGGGAAAAAGGCAGTTTCTTCAGCAAACCGTGCTGGGAAAACTGGACAGTTACATGCAAAAGAATGAAACTGGACCACTTTCGTATATGTCCATGAAAATGAACTTAAAATTGATTAAGTACCTAAATATGAGACCTTACACCATAAAAATCCTAGAAGAGAGGATAGGCAGTAATTTCTCTGACACTGGCCCTAGCACCATCTTCCTAGATATGTTTCCTGAGGCAAGGGAAACAAAATCAAAATTAAGTGGGTTTTTGTTTCTTGGTTTTTGGGGTTTTTTTGGTTAGAAAAGGTTAGAAGTATGGATATGCATTTTTGTTGAGAGAAATAAAAAAATACTTTGCCCTAAAATGAAGCTGGTTAATTTTGAATAGAAGGGAGGAAAATAAAGAATAAACTATGGATACAGAAGGTTGATGAGAAAGCAAAAGATGAAATTGTGTGGTCACGTTGGCTAAAAACTGAATTGTTATTATAAGTTTTTATAATTAATTTTTAATCACAATAGTGTCTTTATGCAAAACTGAAACTTAATTTTACTTCATCTGCTAAAAGGACAAAGTTTTCTTGGACAAATGATCTGCTCTTGATATTCGGTAATGTTTTCCTTTGCATTTTAAGTAATGTGCCTAAAACAAAGATTTTGTTTCTTGACAAAATCATTTCCTGTGTTTCATATCAAGTCTTTGATTATTTAAGAAGCCTGGGTCTCATAAATACAGAGAACTGATGGTTCCCAGAAGAGAGGGGGTGAGGGATGGGAAGAATGGGTGAAGGGGTGTGGGAGATACAGGCTTCCAGTCATGGAATGAGTAAGTCATGGGAATACAGAGTTCAGCATAGGGAATAAAGTCAATGGTATTGTAAAAGCACTGCATGGTGACAGATGTCCACTAAGAACACGTCCTCCTTCTAATAGAACACAATTGGAAACATTGATTATATTACCGAAGCTTTGGCTAGAACGTCATATTTAGAATGAAAGAAATGTACAAAGATTCAGATGTACCCAGACAGCTTTTAAGGAACTCAGGTTGACTTTATGGAGTCAAGAAGATCCTCTGGAAAAACTGGCCTGGTACCTTGTTTACAGGGTACTCACCAGTCTTATCAGGTGAGTGACGAAGGTCACTTTCTGGCAGGTGCAAGAACCTCAGGATATTTTGGGGACCTTGAGAAGAGACAAATTAACCCAAATATATATATGAACTGCAGGTGTAATTTGATGGCAAGTTCTTGGTATGGCTTCCTATCCTCAAGAAGCATTTGAAAGTTCAAGTGGAGATTCCTTACAAAAAGTTCCAGCAAAGTGGATTAAAAGATTCTGTATGGCCAATTGTTATTCTCGCTGCCCTTATGTAAATAATCAAGCCGACCTTATTGAAATGATGCAATGGCAAACCAATCAGTCTTCCTGGTTATCTTTGATAGAAATGGGGGAGATTGTAGCGAGAAAAAATATGTTTCAGTAGACCCTGTAACAATACATACTTGTGGATATTAGATTCTAGTTCTGTTAATTGTCCTTGAGGTTTCGTTTTTTACCTGTACACTGAACTGAATCCTAAATTCTTACTGTTTCCTCCAATATTTGGCTACAACTCTCCAAACTAACACTTTCAATTTTTATCCCACCCTTATGACTTGGCATTAACTGAGAACTAAAACTGTTTTTTTTGTTTGTCTGTTTCAAAATCATGCCAACTAAAGTTGGTCCACTTGATATAAACTTCAGAGAAATCACAACAGGTCATGTATAGATAATCTTCATGCCTGTTGCTGTGTGGGCCACTCAGAAAGGTCACCGGAGATGTTCAAACTGTAAACCAGGAAAATCTGTCAGACTGCTACTGCCAACCCTCACTCTGTCTGAAGAGGGTTTGAGTTTGACAGCGAGAAATCTTCTTGACTGGCTCTCCTCAGAACTCAAAAACTGGTTTATAATTTGCTCCAATCACGGATCATTGTTTTTATTTCCATAAAATTTCCTTATTAAACACCTGATTGCTCACACAATATAGGCCTAACTTTGGGAGCCCAGCTGTGTATCACTTCCTAAAATGAGACACAACTGTTTAACTGAACTGACTAAAAGATTAATTTTCATGACTAAAAGATTAACTCAATGAAATACCAGAGCAAACTAACAGCTCAGCTTTCAGTATGTGTAATTTCTAGGGAAAAAGTTTCAGAGGAGGTAAATGATGGGGTTCAAAGCCGGAGCCCAGAATGTTCCATCCTAGTAGGCAGATTATTTCAAGCTGAAGAAAATCAAAGCCAACAGACTCAAGAAAAGCTTTTTACCTCTCCTTTAACTGCCTAAAATAATTTAGATAGGGAGCCTGCACCAGAAAGATGGTTCATCTCTGAGATAGCATTTTATGTCAGACTTACCTGCATGCCATGGCAAACATTTGTTTACCAGGCATTTGATCCTCCCATCCTCCTATAAATGGTCTTCCTCCCCTTTTGAACTCCCGGACCATTACTTGGTTTCTCCTTGGCTCAAGATGGTATACAAAGCTGAATTGCTTGACTGTTGGGGGGCTGCTCATTTCTTTGTGGGGCCCTCGTATGTACATAATTAAATTTGTTTTTCTTGGGGCACCTCGGTGGCTCAGTCAGTTAAGAAAGCTCAGACTCTTGGTTTCGGCTCAGGTCATGATCTCATAGCTCATGAGTTTGAGCCCCGCATCGGGCTCTATGCTGATAGTGCAGAGCCTGCTTGGAATTCTTTCTCCTTCTCTCTCTGCCCCTTCCTTGCTTGCTCATGCTCGCTCTCTCTCGCTCTCTCTCTCAAAATAAACAAGTCAACTTAGAAAACATTAAACTTGTTTTTCTCTTGTTAATCTCTGTTCTATCAATTCCATTATTATTTCAGCCAAAGGAACCTAGAAGGGAAGAAGGACAAAGTTTTCTTCCCTCATAAGGTCATAATTTTGTGCGTGTGTGTATGGGGGTATGAGCACATGCACGCCTGTGTGTTTACAAAACTGTACCTTGAAGATTTAAATTAAAGGGTAAATACAGGCTCATAACTGCATCGCCACAAGGAAGTCCACAGTCCCCATAAAATGCAACACAGGTGATTAATCTCAGCAGACCTCCACAATACCCATAATGCATCCTCTCGTTTACCAGTTCCACTTTGTGCGTGTATGCTTCTGTGATCATATTGTTATGTCATCAGAATAATAAAAGACATAAATCTTCATTTCACAGAATTGATCACAAACCTAGGGGAAGAGGAGGTCACTTTACCTGTGATATTGTCTAAACAAATCCAAGGAGGGATCTTGAGCTGTTTAATCGTGGCACTGTCATTTGGTTTGGGTAAGCATATTTTCCCTTCATTAGATTTAATATATAATCTCATTATAGAAACCTGACACTCTGCACTGACTCTCACTCATAAATCAGCTTCTACTTCTATTCCTAAGGTCCAAGAAAAGGGGGCGGGGAGCAACAAAGTGTGATAAAAATGCAAAGCATAACATAATTTGAGCCGTTCAGATAATACTCCCTTGCTGCTGCACTTCTTACTTTCGTTGTTGATTTATCCTTGTCGTACTGCCACGTGGACTATCACATGGACTTCCGCTTTTCTATGAAATCAGACAATATTTCACTCATTAATCTTCCCAAAAGGTCACTTCCTAACTCCCCCCACCATCTGATCACATCAGCTATTCACCTTTTTTTTTTTTTTTTTATACACATATATATGATGTCATGCAACGTCTAGGCACTCTCAGACCACGAACGCATCTATTTACAGAGCATCTATGACATGTCTTGCACTTTGCCTGCTGTTAAATGGGATGGAGAAGTAGAAGATGTATTCCCTGGCTTCAAAGGTGATGTAATACATTTTTGGGGGAAAAAAAAGTATCATAATTTTAATCCCAAGTAAAGAGGGGTTTGAAACACTGGTATGTACAGGCTGACATACCTACAATGAACAGACATCACTTATAAAATAAATTATGTGGCGCAAGAGACTTCTGCCTAAAAATTTTTTAAAGAGTTTGAAAACAAATAACTTCCTGGGGCACCTGGGTGGCTCCGTTGGTTAAGCGGCTGACTCTTGGTTTTGGCTCAGGTCATGATCTCCCGGCTTTGTGGGTTGGAGCCCCCAAATGGGCTCTGCAGTGGCAGTGTGGAGCCTGCATGAGATTCTTTCTCACCCTCTCTCTCTGCCCCGCCCCCACTCCCGCTGTCTCTGTCTCTCTCAAAAGAAATAAACTTAAAAAAATAATTTCTTGTATAGATAAAATGAAGTTGTTTCTCCATTTTTAAAAATGTTTAATTATTTTTAAGAGTATGAGTGGGGAATGGGCAGAGGGGGAGGCAGACAGAGAGAATCCCACTGTCAGTGCAGAGCCTGATGCGGGGATCAAACTCACAAACTGTGAGATCATGACCTGAGCCAAAACCAAGAGTTAGACACTTAACCAACTGAGCCACCCAGGCACCCCTGTTTCTCCATTTTATAATATTGTGACCCCTAAAAAAAAAAAACATTAGTCTATCAAGAACACATGTCTTATGTCCAAAGAGGAACAATATCGACCTAAGCAGATGTGAATTTACTAAGGATGAAAAAAACATTAAAAAATGTATTTGTTGCCTCACACATAATGTTAAGATGCAATCTTGTGTCACACATATGTAGTCATTATGTCTTTGATAACAAGTTACAGAGCATATTATTCAAACCTCTTGTCTTGATGATGGAATTTTCCAAGCTCATTTAAATTTTCGTTTTACTGGGGCGCCTGGGTGGCTCAGTCGGTTAAGCGTCCGACTTCAGCTCAGGTCATGATCTCACGGCTCGTGAGTTCGAGCCCCACGTCAGGCTCTGTGCCAACAGCTCAGAGCCTAGAGCCTGTTTCAGATTCTGTGTCTCCCTCTCTCTCTCTGACCCTCCCCCATTCATGCTCTGTCTCTCCCTGTCTCAAAAGTAAATAAACGTTAAAAAAAAATTAAAAAAAAATAAATTTTCATTTTACTTATGAAGTTTTAATAGTGTGTCTGGTTGGTCCACTAATATTTTGAAAATGAAAAATTCCTCTTCTCTTGATTTCAAATGTATAGAAGATCTGCTAAATTTTAAAGACTATAAAATAACACAATCTCAGGCAAAATGCCAGAAATAATCAAGAATTCTAATTTATAACTGGAACATAGCCCTTCAGGTTATTTGGATAAAAACTATAAATCTTTATACTGCCCCCTTTTGCATATGGACATTAATATAAATATATACTGTACCTGGTCTGACCAAAGGTGCAAAAAAAACAACAAAAAATTCCAAGCTATTTCAAACTTTCAACAAGATCTATGTGTAGACAGAGAATGGGCATTAAAGAACAACTGGTTATATATAATATTATATAGAATATATACTTGTTTTGGGAGGAGTGTATGTGCATGTATGTATGTGTGTCTGCCTATTGTATTTTTTTAAAGCTGCTGGAAGATGGGAAGAATGAGAAGGCATGTGTGCACTTTTCCTTCTATAGGTTAACAAACGATAGCAAATTCTACTCTAGACTGTTGCTAAATCTTCTCTGTGTGCAGTCTAAACTGAATAACTCAGACTTTGAGAAATGTACTGTGACTGGCACTTATGTTCCTGGGATTGGAAAAGTAAGGGGAAAGAGAGATGGATTCTGGGACTGAGACCAAACCTAACAGTGATGGAGCTTTGGGGTCAAGCACCCCAAAAAGGGTTAAGGTTTACATTATGGAAGTTCAAAAGAAGTAAGTCTATGGTCTGACTTAATGATAGGGAGGGAAAGCAAGGAAAGATAGGAATTAGGCTATGTTTAAGAAAGGAAGCCCTGTGAAGTGATTAACTCTTGATCCACTTACCTTGAATGATGAGGAAAATAATTTTTAACTGGCCCTATTCAAATTTTTTTTTTTTTTTTTTTTTTTGCTTTGGTTGTGTATACCATGCTATCTAATTGAGTTATTCTCCTCGTAATGATTTGTTCCTTCCTCCGCAAAATTCCTAGAGCACTTATTCTCCACACCTTCAACTGGGACTTGTTATCTTTTATCTTATATTATTAATTACTTTTTCATAAATTCTGTGTCCTCAACTAAACTGGAAATTCTGCAAAGGAATGAAGTGTATCTCTGGGGATTCCAATATCTAACTATTGTTTATTATGCTGCAGTTATTATTAAAATGATGACCCCATTGCTTCATTTTGTGAATAAATGCAAAATGATTACCATCCTTCTAACAGCGCAGCTGAAATAAAAAGGAGTTAGAGAGATGGTTATACAGTCCATTATTTCCATGCACAGCTCCTTAGATACCAATTAAATACCTAAAGAAATGGGCATTCGCCCAATACCACCAATTGAGAAGACAATGTATATGAATACTCATTACAGAACCAGACGACTTAGATCTCAATAAGAGAAGATGACACTCTTTTTGGCTAATATCCAAGTGATAATTGGCTAACACCAGATGAACAAGAAAAACTTAATAATAGAGAGAGACAGTTTAAGCAGTTTTAGGATCCACGTGGAGTAACTGGTAATCTCATGAACCCTAAAAAAATTACGCTATGAAGAAACTTCTGTAATATTATTACTATTTTTGTTATCAAAAAAAAAAAAAAAGAAAAGAAAAACTGAATAGTTGAATTTTATAAGCAAGCATGCTATATACCTAGTTACTTATTTCTGTTAAACACCCTGGCACAGTCAATCCATTTAATCGACCTTCTATGTCACAAAGGACATCTTGCGCTCCATTTTCATCACCTTGAGTCATAGGATTTCAGAGGTGGTAGAGCCATCTAGCCAGGGTAGAGTTTATCTAGCTTAGTCCCCTTGCTTTTGATCTGAGAAACCTAGGGGCAAAGGAGCGACACAAGTTACTTGAAGTCACATGACTAATCTGTAATTGCTGGCCTAGCATATTAATCAAAGTTAGCCACTCACATCAAGGAAAGACATACCAAGCTCTGCCAAAAAAGAAAAAGAAAAAGAAAAAGAAAAAGAAAAAGAAAAAGAAAAAGAAAAAGAAAAAGAAAAAGAAAAAGAAAAAAGCTGGGAATGCTGGTTCTATGACAAAGTGGACATACAGGGAACCCCTTATTAGTACAGAGTAACTAAAAAGCTAGATAAAATATGAAAAAGCATTTGAAAGCATAACTAGTCTGGAGATAAAGTAAGATAAACAATTAGAAACCAGGTATCGCAAAGTGTTTTCTGGGAAAGTGAGGCTAGGAACAGGCATTTTCCATCGATATGCCTTCTAGCCCCTGGGGTAGTGAGACACGCATCCAGGATGGGATGAAGCCTGACATCCAGGTAGAGTAGGAGGCCATCAGAGACCCTGCCATAAAGCAGGTGCTGACAAAGGATAACACCTCATTGAAGGTTCACCAGAAAAAAAAACACAGTTGGAGCTGACACGAAGTGAAACAAAAACAACAGGTCTCTCCTGAGAAACTTCTTACCCAAAGTCCATTTTCCAAAGAGTGAAGCCAGGATTCGTAGGATAAGAAAAATCTCAGGAAGCATCAAATGAGAAGCATCCCTAAGTACCTCAAAGAAACAGTTTACAAATATTATCTAGAGAAACACATTCTAAGCACAGGCCACAAAGAATTCCTACAGATGAATTTCAACAAACGTGAGCTCATCATAAAGGAAAGAAGTCCTATAAATGAATCGGCAGAAACAAATGAAAAAAAAAAAAGATTTGATTTGCAAGACCGATTATATATAATGAATAAGTACAGAAAATAATATAGTCTCAATATATTTAAATAAAAGAATATATGAAAGTATAATACATGAAAACAAGCCTATTAAAATTGATCAGGAAATTCTGAAATAGAAACAGCTTACAGAAATGCAAAGTATTCAAATTTAAGACTCATGAATAAATTGAAAATAAAAAATTTGGCAGGAGAAGAGAAATTCTGTAAACTGACACACACAGATCAAGAAATTACATGCAAAGAAGCAGCAAAAGAGACAGGAAATAAGGCATATATAATCAAGTGGTTAAGAGGAGTGGGGAAAGAGAATAAGGTCTAACACAGTTTGGTCCAAATGTGGTCCCCAGACTAACAACACTGGCATCAGCATATTCTCAAGACACAATATGGACCTATATGGTCGAAAATGTATTAAATTAATGAATGACACCAACCCTCAAGAAGTTGTGTTGACTCAAGAAGTTCAATTCATCCTGAACAGGATAAATAAAAAGAAATCCACACTTACAGTAAAAATAAAAATAAAAAAAATAATAATAAAACACCAAAGACAACAACAAGATCTTAAAAACGGTCAGTGAAGAAATTCGATGTAGAGTCACAGGAAATCATAAGAAGACAGTCTGGCCTAGAGAGAGATCAGTCCAGATAAAAGAAGATGAGAGGCCTAGAGGAAAGATTTCTTTAAGATGGTAACATTCACTGGACGCTCAATACCTAACATGCTGGAATATATAAAAAGAAAATTTTCATACCTGCTAAAAATCGTAGGGGTTGAATGTTTGATATCACATAGAAAGGTAAGAAAATGAAAAAAAAATAAGGTTAGGAAAACAATATATTGTGCAATAAAAGTAATCCTGCTATACTTATCTGTGAACAGCTTTTATATACTCCTGATATAAACGATCATATAATGACCTAACATAGTACAACCATATTGGGAAGACAGGCACTGGAAAGTGTGCATGTATGGCGTAATGAGGGCCAACAGGGAAAAGGAAGGTAAATCCTCATTTTCTATGAGCGATACAGTGAGTGGTAACTCAATTTGAGAAATTAAGACACAGTAGTTGAAACAGGGATAGAAATGCCAAAAAAAAAAAAAAAAAAAAAAAAAAAAAACCCACCAAAAAAACCCTTAAATGGTAAGTAGTTGATTCTGTAGAGCAATAAATAGGTTTTACTTTTTTAGCAAGCTTTCTTCAACCAGTTGATTCTTTAAATACAAACTTAACTTTCATAACATGCCATATTACCTTCCTGCTTACTAGCAAAAAGTTGGAAGTCTGAAAACAAAGTGTTGCTGAGTGAGGCCATAAGGATCAGTCATGGCTGGTTAAGAGTTTACTTTTGTATAACCACTTTGAAAAAGAATTTGGCATGGCATGGCATGGCAAAGTTGGATAGGCACAAACTCGGTTAGCCAGCTTATTCTTTTTTTTTTGTTTAATATAATTTATTGTCAAATTGGTTTCCATACAACACCCAGTGCTCATCCCAACAAGTGCCCTCTTCCCTGCCCATCACCCACTTTCCCATCCCCCCAACCCCCATCTACCCTTAGTTTGTTCTCAGTCCTTAAGAGTCTCTTGTGGTTTGCCTCCATCCCTCTCTGTAACTTTTTCCCCCCTTCCCCTCCCCCATAGTTTCCTGTTAAGTTTCTCAAGATCCACCTATGAGTGAAAACATATGGTATCTTTCTCTGTATGACTTATTTCACTTAGCATAACACTCTCCAGTTCCATCCACGTTGCTATAAATGGCCAATTTCATTCTTTCTCCTTGCTAAGTAGTATTCCATTACATATCTAAACCACATCTTCTTTATCCGTTCATCAGTTGATGGACATTTAGGCTCTTTCTATAATTTGGCTATTGTTGAAAGTGCTGTTATAAACATTGGGGTACAAGTGCTCCTATGCATCAATACAAATCAAAACTACAATGAGATATCACCTCACTCCGGTCAGAGTGGCTGAAATGAACAAATCAAGAGACCATATGTGCTGGCGAGGATATGGAGAAATAGGAACCAGCTTATTCTTAGGTATGTTCCCTAGAGAAACTCTAGGTATATCTGTGCAGGAAACATGTCAAGAGTGGAAATAATAGCACTGCTTGCATATAAAGCCTGGATATGATCCAAAGGATTTTTTGTTTTAAGTTTTTACTTAAATTCCAGGTAGTCAACATACAGAATAGTATCATTAGTTTCAGGTGTGTCAATCACTTCACAGTGGTTCAACAGTTCCATACAACACCTGGTGCTCCTCACAAGTGCACTCCTTAATCCCCATCAACAGTTTAACCCATCCCCCCACCCCCCTCCGTCTGGTAACCATGAGTTTGTTCTGTATAATTAAGAGTCTGTCTCGGGGCGCCTGGGTGGCTGGCCCAATCGGTTGAGTGTCTGACTTCTGCTCAGGTCATGACCTAGCGGTTGACAAGTTCGGGCCCCGCGTCGGGCTCTGTGCTGACAGCTCAGAGCCTGGAGCCTGCTTCAGATTCTGTGTCTCCCTCCCTCTCTGGCCCTCCCCTGCACATGCTCTGTCTCTGTCTCAAAAATAAATAAATATTTAAGAAAATTAAAAAAAAAAGAGTCTGTTTCTTGGTTTCTCTCCCCTTTGTTCATTTGTTTTCTTCAGTTCCACATATGAGTGAAATCACATGGTATTTGTCTTTCTCTGACTTATTTCGCTTAGCCTAGTACCCTCTAACTCCATACATGTTGTTGCAAATGGCAAGATTTCATTTTATGTTGAGTAATATTCCATTATATATATATATATAGAGAGAGAGATATCTATATATGTGTGTGTGTCTACATATATATACATATATATATATGTAGACACACACACATACATACCACCTGTTTTTATTCATCAGTCGATGGACATGTGGGCTGTTTCCATAATTTGGCTATCGTAGATAATGGTGCTATAAACACTGAAGTGTATTTCTTTGAATTAGTATTTTTGCATTCTTTGGGTAATATCTAGTAGTGCGACTGCTGGATCATAGGGTAGTTCTGTCTTTACCCTTTGAGGAACCTCCACACTGCTTTCCAAGCTGGCTGTACCAGTTTGCACTCCTACCAACAGTGCGAGAGGGTTGCACTTACTCCGCCTCCTCGCCCAACACCTGTTCCTTCTTGTGTTGATTGTAGCCATTCTGACAGGTTTGTGAAATGATAGCTCATTGTAGTTTTAGATTTCCTGGATGATCAGTGATGAGGAGCATCTTTTCATGTGTCTATTGGCCATCTGGATGTCTTCTTGGAAAAATATCTACTCAGGTTTTCTGCCCATTTTAAATTGGATTATTCATTTTGGGGGCTGCTGAGTTGTATAAGTTCTTTACATATTTTGTATACTAACCTTTAATCAGATATGTCATTTGCAAAGATATTTTCCCATTCTATAGGCTGCCTTTCAGTTTTGTTGGTCATTTCTGTCGCTGTGCAGCAGCTTTTAATTTGATGTAGTTCCAAGAGTTTATTTTTGCTTTTGTTTCCCTTGCTCTGGAGACATATATAAAAAGAAGTTGCTATGGCCAATGTCTAAGAGCTCACCACCTGTGTTTTCCTCTAGGATTTAATGGTTTCAGGTTTCACATTGAAGTCTTTCATCCACTTTGAATTTCTTTTTGTGTATGGTATAAGAAAGTAGTCCAGTTTCATTCTTACGCCACACAGTTTTCCCAACATCATCTGTTGAAGACACTGTCTTTTTTCCGTTGCATATTCTTTCCTCCTTTGTCAAAGATCAATTGGGCATATAGTCATGGGTTCATTTCTGGGGTTTCTATCCTGTTCTATTGATCTATTTGTCTGTTTGTGTCAGTGCCATACCGCTTTGATTACTACAGCTTTATTATATAACTTGAAGTCCAGAATTACGATGCTTCCAGCATTGCTTTTCAAAGGTTCTTAAGTAGGAGAATGACTACATAAACTGTGGCATATTTACCTAGCAGAACAGTGTATAGCAGTCAATATGAATGAACCAGACTCATTTATATCAACTTAGATGGATCTCAATCATACACAATTTTATGAACAAAGACCCCGAAGAGTGCAACTTCACCTACATAAAATTCAAAATTAGACAAAATAGATTAGGGATGTATCCTATATGTAAAGCAGAACAAAAAACTCCAGAAAATAAAGGAATGAATAGCTCAAATTTCAAAACGTAAGTGATCTTTAGTAGGAAGAGAAATAAGCTGCAAGGCAGGGATGGGACTGGAGGGGTCGGTCACCCAGAAGTTTTATTTATTTATCTTTAAAATTTTTTTTACATTTATTTATTTTTGAGAGACAGAGAGAGAGCACAAGTGGGGGAAGGGCAGGGAGAGAAGGAGACACAGAATCTGAAGCAGACTCCAGGCTCTGAGCTGACAGTACAGAGCCCGATGCAGGGCTCAAACTCACAAACAGTGAGATCATGACTTGAGCTGAAGTCGGATGCTTAACTGACTGAGCCACCTAGGTGTCCCCAGAAGTTTTATTTTTTAAACTGTTTCAGTGAATTTCCTTATTCTTATTTAAGCTGAAACTGTAAGTTACATATAGGCTTTATAGTTCCCATTAAAAAAAAAAAAAAAAAGTAAAGCATAACTTGATTCATGCCACATACCCAGATTTTGATTTCTCAAAATGTCTGATCTGCAAACTTGGCTCTCAACTGACTTCACTTCCTGCTTCTGTGTTCTCTTCATTTATATATCTTCTATGGTGACTCTTAGCTTCTAACCTTGGGTCTCTCCAGGTAGGCTTTTCTTCTTTTTCTTTGGCTCCCTATATTTACATACAACCTTCCTGTTCCGGCCTGGCCCCTGCGAACTCCTATTCACATACACAGTTTCCGGAAAAAAAAAAAAAAAAATCCTAGCTGGACTGACCCAATTTATGTATAGATTTCAGAAAATATGAAGGTTGTGTGTCTTTACTCCCCACTCAAGGTCGTCATTTAAACCACACTAACTCTGTTGTATCAAGCGATACAATAGGGGCCACACAACATGAACATAGCACGATCTCCGATAGATGCGGAAAGTTCTATGTGCAGAGCCTAGCACATGCCCACAGAGCCAACCCCCTGGCAAGCTACTGAGAATATAAGACCTTGAAGGGATTATTAAGGAACAAATTATTTTAAAAAGCCTAATTCTTGATAAAGTATCTCTTTCTCGTTGAAAATCATCAGGACTTGCATAGATGCTCATTAGCAGTTGCAAATTCTAGTGCCCTGGCTCTTTTCCTGCAACTGTGGGTCCAGTCCTACATCAAAAAATAGCAACCATTCCCACAGTGCCTCCACTTTGTAATCCAGGGTACTGACCATTAAGAAGAGTGAAAAATATTCCTGCTCTCAACAATCAATCATATCAGAAATGGCTTCATCAAGACTAATGCAGGCTCCTGACAACCCACAGGAAGTTAGTATGACCTCAGAGAGGAAGCAGGGAGAGCCAGGGGATAAATGACCGCAAGATTCACACCAAGTCACTTACAGAGCAGAAGCCAGAGCCTTAATCATCAACTACTCTCTGTTCTCAATTCCTGGTGCTGTGGAATTATTTGCCAGATATGGGTCACTGTAGTTGCTTTTCTTTTTTTTTTTTTTTTTTTTAATTTTTTTTTTTAACGTTTATTTATTTTTGGGACAGAGAGAGACAGAGCACGAACGGGGGAGGGGCAGAGAGAGAGGGAGACACAGAATTGGAAGCAGGCTCCAGGCTCTGAGCCATCAGCCCAGAGCCTGACGCGGGGCTCGAACTCACAGACCGCGAGATCGTGACCTGAGCTGAAGTCGGACGCTTAACTGACTGAGCCACCCAGGCGCCCCTGTAGTTGCTTTTCTTAATCCCCGTCTTCATGGTCTGAGCTGAGGGTTTGCAACTTCCCTGGTCTGTTCAATATAAAAGTGTTCCTATATTATTTTGAGAAGTTTTCCCCATTCTAGAAATATTCTCATCCAATGATTCTAAAAATCTGATTTATAAATGTGATTATGGAAATGTGACAAGATTCCTTTCCTTTGTTCTTTCTCTAAGAATGTAATTTCAGTGACAAGCTAAGTCTTCATATGTGACAAAAATGCAATATCATCTCCTGCGGATAATTCTTGTTCTTGACATTGCATTGCCTCACTAGAGCCTATCCAGTAGCTTGCATAGTGAAATCAGTGTGAGGTATTTTACATGATCGTCACTTGACGAGGTGGTATTTGCCCTGTCCAGTAGACTTCTGGGACACACCCTGCCAAAGTATAATGAACTCCAACTGTCAATGACATAGCTTTACATTATTAGTTCTTAACTTAAATATCGCCCACAGTTCTCACTTTAACACTTGTTCTTTGCAGCTTCTCTCACTATTGACTTTAGAAGGACCTGGGGATCTTTAATTTCTTTAACGATTCAGGCCTGTGAGGATATTGTGAGAGTGGATGCCCATGTTCCATTTGTTAATGATGTTAACAGTCACATGATGAACATTATTGCAGAGTATGTGGTTCAGGCCCTAGATCTAGGCCATATAATTACATCATGACTGTGTACTTTAAAGATGTGATCAAATGACTAATGGGAGACCACATTCTATAAGGAAGAGCAACTTGGTTCCCTCCCCCCCCCACCCCTCCGTTTTAATTGGAACACTCACTCAGTCCTTCCTTACTGCAGATGCTGTACGATGATTCACTGTTGACACAAGGGACTACAGATAGTTCAGATAGTTCAGTACATGTCTGTGGTACACTTTCAAGTGATACACAACAGAGGGATCAGTTGACTTCCCTTACTCTCTAGTAAGAAATAAATGACCTGACTATTGCTGAAACTCTGGATCCCTTGACTATTGTTCATGGGAATGAGAACAGCAAATTATGTGAATTGTCTTTTGAATAGTACTTTATCTTGCTAACCTGGGGAGTAAAGATGAAGAGAAACACAAAGCCTTGCTTTCTACAATGCTTATGTAAGCAGATTTCTCAAATCTAGATCAACAGATAAAAGAAGTCCAAAGCCATTGTCTAAACTTATTTCTAGTTTGTCTTCATTTATAATTAACCAGGAAGTGCCTGCACATTGCCAATAGATAAACTGTGAAAAAGGACAACTACAGATAAAATGTGGCAACTGTATTTTTGCATAATCTACTAAGAGAGCATTTGTCTATATAGCATTCATTTCAAAGATCAGGATCTGGAAAATATAGAAAACTAATGCAGTAAATCAATAAAGTTATTGCATACCTCCTGTCCCTTAACATGAAGATTAAATATTAAAAAGACTGAGTAAAATTTACTAAAAAAAATGTAATACTTGTATAATGTTGGAGGTTCCAAAAGAAACATAATCGATGCACATAAATGGACAGGTTCTCTCTCTCTCTTTCTCAGATAAACACACACACACACCATAGGAGCTCAAAACTAGGATCTTTAATGTTAATGAAGCATCTTGATAAATGTACCATGGTCAGAAAAAATAAATTATGTTCCACTGCTGGCTTGTGTGGTCCTTGTTTTTGATTACAACAGCAACTTGAATATTTCTGCACTGTGTATAAAAAGCAATAGAGTCTACATGTGATTATGTTTAGAGTTATAGTTAACCAGGAAGGCTGCAGATATAAGACATTTTCTCTTGATAAACAGTTACTTTCAAAGAGTACATTTTTTGTTTGTTTATAAGATGCAGGTGAAGGCAGACAGATAGAAACATCATTAAGATCTGCTAATGAATCATCCTCCTATTTGCACTGGGAATAAGCGTTTGAACTCAATGCTGTATCTATGTTTGAAGAAATATAATTATTGGTTAACAAATGTGTTACATTTAGGTGGTAGGGCTGGATGAATACTAACTACGAGCAAGCACAGGGTCTGTTATATTAAAGAAAAAAAAAGTACATTGATGGCAACATTCCATTTTCACCTAAGCAAATACACATTTATATTATGTTAAATATATTTATCAAGTCAGAGTTACCGTTTTAAAATTAACACTGTTCTTTTTCACAGATAACACATTTATTATAAAAACCGTAGAAAACAAAGAACAAATACTCATCAACGATTCCATCATTCAGTGATAAACACTGTTTATAAACACTGTTATAATTTTGGTGTCTTTGCTATCTGTCTTATATTGTAGATGCACATCTGATTTATATGTATACACATACTCCTATTTGGAGCAGGAAAGGTATATGGACATACAGAGGCATGAATCTTTAAGTACTTCAATACTGTCATTTAATTTCCACCTCCCCCAACACATTACTGACAAATATCAATCATGTCACCAATGTCCATAATTTACAATCCTAAGTGTTTCAATGACCATGTTGAAGCACTGTAGTTAGTGGTAATAATGTCCAAACTAAAGACAACATAAGGAACAGAGACAGATAATGGTAAGTGGATTTTCATGGGCTCATGAGCACTTCCCCGTGTTTTTCCCAGGGCTCTCTCTGCTCCATTCTGAAGTCTTTGACTCCAATGGCTTCTGACATGTCACGACTTTTTTTTTTTTTTTTTTTTTTTTTTAAAAAAACAAGTTTTATCTCTTTAAAGTGAAGTGTGTTTCTATTTGATTTTTCCACATCTAAATAGGTAACCCTTGCTTCTCAACTTCACTTGCTCCTTAATTATCTACACATTTAAAGCAGAGATTGTATTTCATCTGCCTGTTCCGGAACCAGCATAACACCTGACACATTTTAAGTACTCAGAATATGTTAAATGTGCTCAACTGTATGCGCCAGTTCCCTGCATTAAATAAAAACTTTATTTAATATTACTCTTCTTTTTTTTCAGATGTTCTCATGTCACATATTACTCCATGGGTCAATAGTCTCGCTGAACTCAACAGACAGAAGTTGTTATTGCTTTGGGGGCATTTAAGTGGCTTAGTAGGTTCAGTGTCTGACTCTTGATTTTGGCTCAGGTTATGATCCCAAGGTTGTGGGATCAAGCCCACATCAGGCTCCGTACTGAGGCTCCACAGCCTACTTAAGATTCTCTCCCTCTGCCCCTTTCTTCCACTCGTACTCTCTCGCTCTCTAAAATAAAATTTTAAAAAATGTTAAAAAGTAAGTTATTACTGGTTTTATTTGGGAATTTGCTGTTATTTCTGGTATTGGTTTCATTTTGGAACACCTTAGCACAATCTCTTGAGTATAGGAGATGTATTTACATATCTTTTAAAAACAAAACTTAAAAATAAAATGTTTTTAGAGAATTTAAGCCCTAAAAGAACACAGACCTCACTCTTATCAAGGACCAATAAATAGGCTAAGAAAGAAAGACAAGAAAGACAAAAGACAAAAGAAAGACAAAAGAAAGTTGGGTCTCAGTCATCATTCTCTGACTTAAATGTCTCATTTGTCTTGACCTGGACCCCCAAGAGTCTAAGAGGGCAGAAAAGAGAACAAAACTCTCAGCATTATAATGTAATTTCTGAAACACACCCACATCTACTTGAAACTGTCCTAGTTCCTCTCTGCTACTGCAAGAAAGCGAGGCTCCAGATTTTCTGCCCAGGAAAACACCTCACTTAGATTACATTTGCTGAAAAAGAGAGTGGCAGTACTCGACACAAGTGATAACTCACTCAAAAAAAAAAAGTGTATGTGTACACGTACACGTACACACACACACACACACACACACACACACACACACACATGATGGAGAAATGTTAAAAGTGGGTAAAAGGATCTTATGGTTTGCATGCAACTTTTTCCTCCAGTTTCTTGCATTGTTCCGGGAAAGGGTCACCTAGAGGCTAAAACTGCAAACCAGGCAGCCTGAGTGCATCTTCTGAACAGAACACAATGCATGCCCAATGGACTCAATAATTGATTAATTAGGAGACCAGGCTGCTGCTTCAGCTTCCTCAAAAGCAGCATATTAAGCCAAATAAGGGTTCTGCCACCCATCCAGAGGAAATTCCTCTATATAGCTAGCTCAGGGAAGCTCGTGCAAGATTTCCAGGGTACATCAAAGAGATATTTATATTAAGACAACAAAATCAGATTTGTGCAGAAAGAAGACGTGGGTCACGGGCAGGTTGCAGAGTACGTGTGTGCACGTGTGTGCACTCTCAAAGTGCCAGAAATGGGAGCCGATAAACATGGAATATTGCAGCTCCCCTTTGTCCAAGAGAAAACAGATCTGTGGGATGGAGAGACAAAGACCTTTAGAATCCTAGATATTATTACATTTATATCAGCTATTCTGAAAAGAATCAATTCCAGAATCCCACTTGTCACTGCTCCAAATCTTACTGTTCAATGTGCGTCTATGTCAACTGAAATTCCAGTTCTAGGGATGCTTGGGTGGCTCAGTCGGATAAGTGCCCAACTTTGGCTCAGGTCATGATCTCTGTCCGATTTTGGCTCAGGTCATGATCTTGTGGTTCATGAGTTCCAGCCCTGCACAGGATGTCTGCTGTCAGCACAGAGCCTGCTTTGAATCCTCTGTCCCTTGCCCTCTCTCTGCCTCTCCCCTCTCCCCTGCTCACATTCTCTCTCTCAAAAATAAACATTAAAAAAAAAAAAAGAAATTCTGGTTCTAAAACATCTCTTAGTGATTTCACCTCATTTGGATTATGTATGATGAAAAGAAGAGTGGAAATACCATAAACAAGTCAGAGTTCACTTAAAAATATGTTTTTTTGAGGGGATAGGGAAAGGTTGCCTGTGGGTTCAAGGAATCTGAGTGTCTGCATGTATTTCTCCCAGTTAGGCACAAATGTGATTAACCATAATCCTTCAAGATGATCAGAGAATTTTCCCATGAAGGGATAAAATGGTATGAATTCTTGAAATAGAATCTTAGATGCTCTTTATTAATGAGGGCAGAAATAAGCAGCAATGCGAGGAGAACCTGGGTGAAGGTTATAGCAGGAGCAAGCTTAGTGCTCACTGATTTATTTTCAGTCTGATACAATAGTCCAGAGAGCTTTGAAGATGCTCAAAAGCATGCTAGGTTGTAGACCCAAGAACTGAGTGTGATGAGAAACTTTCTGTTCTGAGACCCACAATCAACTTTAATGCTCAAGATCTTACAAGTATCTGGGGTGATGGAGGGAGAGGGAAGATGTGGAATCCGCACAAATCAACACAGCCACAGTGAAATGAACACAGCCACAGGATTGAAAGCGGGCCTCTTGGTCCCCTGTTGATGGATTACTGGCATCAGTGGTGTTAATGAGAAATCAGGGTTTCCTTTAAATACTCAAAGCATGGCCAAGGACATGACTGCAATAGGTGCAAGGGAAATCCCACTCTCCCTTTCTCTATTAACCGCTAATACCCCAAACCTTTCCTTCCAATCTATTCTTACTAAAAAGGATCAGATCAAAAACCTGGAAGAAATGGGAAAAAGACATGAATAGACACTTTGCCAAAGAAGACATCCAGATGGCTAACAGACACATGAAAAGATGCTCAATGTCACTCATCATCAGGGAAATACAAATCAAAACCACAATGAGATACCACCCCACACCAGTCAGAGTGGTTAAAATGAACAACAAATCAGGAAACTATAGATGCTGGCGAGGATGTGGAGAAACAGGAACCCTCTTGCACTGTTGGTGGAATGCAAACTGGTGCAGGCACTCTGGAAAACAGTGTGGAGTTTCCTTAAAAAGTTAAAAATAGAACTACCCTATAACCCAGCAATAGCACTACTAGGAATTTACCCAAGGGATATAGGAGTGCTGATGCATAGGGGCACTTGTACCCCAATGTTTACAGCAGCACTTTCAACAATAGCCAAATTATGGAAAGAGCCTAAATGTCCATCAACTGATGAATGGATAAAGATATACATGGTTTAGATATACAATGGGATACTACTTGGCAATGAGAAAGAATGAAATCACGCCATTTGCAGGAACATGGATGGAACTGGAAGGTATTATGCTAAGTGAAATAAGTCAGTCAGAGAAGGACAGATATCATATATTTTCACTCACATGTGAATCTTGATAAACTTAACAGAAGACCATGGAGGGGAGGGAAGGGGAAAAAATACTTACAAACAGACAGAGAGGGAGATAAACCATAGGAGACTCTTAAATACAGAGAACAAACTGAGGGTTGATGCGGGGGTGGGGGAGAGGGGAAAGTGGGTGATGGGCACTGATGAGGGCACTTGTTGGGATGAGCACTGGGTGTTGTATGCAAGTCAATCTGACAATAAATTATATTAAAAAAATGAAGTCTTAGCCTTCCAACTTAAAAAATAATAATAATTAATTAAAGACAAAAACAAAAACAAAAACAAACCTGGACTCCATAGAAGCCTCAGTTTCAACGCAGAAGACCCTGTATTTTTGACTACGTGCTAACAATTACAAATGCCCATGATACACTATAATTTCTAATTTTGTGGAGGGACAAATGGGGAAAGTGCCCAGGGAAACCATGGGCAGAAATGAATCTTGAAACTGGTGAGCTATATAGCTGATGGCCCAACACCTACAACAGGTTTTTCTGTTCTCCCCTTGTGACCTGTGGATAGGAGAGAAATGATGGGCTGCATGTGAGGCTGGGAAATGCGGAGAGTCTTGGGCTATTAGCCTGATGAAGACTGGGGCTTTATTCTTTATGCTATTTCGGTTTTGCTGATACAGCTTAATTAGAATGGTAAAGCCACCTGTCCAGATTTCATTCCCTTCTCCATTCTCTTTGTTGACCCATTGGCATTCTGCAACACTTTTAGACATTTAGAAACCACTAAATGATGTCAAAGTCATGGAAGGACTGATCTGTTTTGTAAACCTCAATTGTAGAGCTTTCAAAACAGAGATGGATCACGTGAAGGAGACTCAGGAGTTGAAGACAGAATCAGAGCAGTGCTATCAACTGAGGGGTGACACCTGCCCCCACACCCTCACCCTGTGTCAGGAATATTTGGTAATGTCTGAAGACATTTTTAGTGGTCACAACTGGAGGGAGGTCGTAGTGGCTTCTAGTGGGTAGAAGCCAGGGATGCTCTTATACACCCTACTGTGCACAGGATAGACCCTCACAACAAAGGGTTATCTGGACCCAAATGTCCCTGATTTAGGGAGATGAATAACTCCGACTTTCCTGGAGACAGAATTTGCAGGATGACCAGAAGATATTGTGTCCCTTCCACTAGGGATGACTTCCTGGCATGTTTCTAAGCCAGAGATAATAAACCACTCAGTGGGTGTTAACTATTCAACAAAGGACACATGTTTAGCTAGATTTAGAGTGGGACAGGGAGAAGAGGAAAACAATTCTTGGAACTAAAGATAGAGGGGAAAAAAAAAGTAATTTGTAATTATGCAAAAATGTACCTTCTGTGAGCTTAGTGCATCATTAAAATGTCTTATAGGTGCTTAATGCCTCATTAAAATTAAATCTGTACCTGCCAAAAAAACAGTACTTTCCAGTAATCTTTGGAGTATGTACTAATTAAATTTAGCAAATGCTCTGAGATTAGCCAAGAAGCCAGCTAGGAGAGCAATCTGTTGATATGCTTCCTCTCTCGCCTGTTTTGATAAGTAGTCTGCGCTGTCTTGCACTTGGTAGGGTTCAGAGGAGCGCCGTTAGCCAGTGACATGTGGCTTATCAGGGAAAATACACACCCTCTGGTTAAAGCCTGAGTGTAAACTTAGATGTACAACGATAGCTTGCCCAGGGAAAGAGAAGAATGGGGTAAGAGAAGGATGGAAAACCTCCAAAAGAAAACATACTTTCTCCTGTTGTTCCCATCCCTTTTGTGAGAAGAGACCTGCAAAAACTCAGAAATAGGATATACTATATGCGATTAATAAAATATGGGATGCCTGGGTGGCTTAGTCGTTAAGCATCTGACTTTGGCTCAGGTCATGATCTCATGGTTTGTGAGTTTGAGTCTCACATTGGTGAGCACAAGCCCTGCTTCCCTCTCTTTCCTCTCTCTCTACCTCCCTCTGCCCCTCCTGGGATTCTCTCTCTGTCTGTGCCCTGGCTCACTTGCACCCCCCCCCCACCCCACTCAAATAAATAAATAAATAAATAGGTAAAATAAAATAATAAAATAAGGACAAAGGAAAGATGCAGTAAAAGAAAAATCTCTCCATCCCAGGACCCAGGATCTAATACTGCTTTCGTCAACACTCAGGACCCAGAAATTATATGCTTAATCTATAGCAATGAGAGGAGGTGAGGACACCAGCACTACAGTCAAGTCTTGCATCAATGTGAGATTATTGCGTTAAGATCTGCCCTATCGGTACACCTGCAAGAGTAAAATCAAGTGTAACAAGAGTACTGGGGGAGTGTCACCCAGAGGAGAGGTTACTCCTGAGGCCAGTGAGCCACGGGACAATTCAGAGTCTCAGACTGAAAATGTAAACGGACAGCAAGAGGCTTCACAGAGACATTTCAGCTCCTTGCTCTTAACCGATGTCTCGGAGTGTCTGGGATTTTCAGGGTTTTAAGTTGTGACCTGGGGAAATAAGGTCCCTGTGATATTGTGCCAGCCCTTTATATTTAGATTATAAAAGTCTCAGACAGCATTTGGAATAGAGAGCCATGAGTGCAGGGTTTCACATAAATGATACTGTTCTTGAGGTCCATCTACTTAGAGGTCCTGCAGTACTATTTCCTCAAGTGACCTTGAAACAGCAGTATTTTGCACAGGCTCTGTGAGTGGAGCGCATGAATCTGAGTCCTGGTTTCTGCTTTCCTTTTTTTCTGCCGGTGAAATGCTACGGAATATGTCCCACTGTCATAAAATATTACAAATTGGAAAATATGACTCAATCTCTAATGAAGACTAGTATTACTTTTGAAATGAAGGTTAGATGTGTTCTCACAGAGGGAAAGGTCATTAGGGCCCTGCAGGCCATCGACTTTAAGTCAGCAGCTGGCAAAGATCTCATCAGGCCCACCATCCAGTGACCTCTGCCTCCCCAAATGTTGTAGACTCCTTTTTTCTTCCTGGTTGGCAGTAAGATATGTTATACAGCCATATTCTGCTGGCCTAAAACTGAGAAGACAGTGAATGCTTTAGGAACTTTCAGCAGCTGTAAAATACCACTTAGTAGACTTTGCTTTTGTATCAAACAAGATGAATAGGAGCATAGGAACAAAAAAAAAACAAAAAAATTCACACATTAGTCTATATAGGTCAGAGAAATGTCAGATGTTTGTCTCTTTGAGACACCATCCCAATCCTAATCCATACTTGGTGAACATATATGTTAAACAATTTATAGTTCTAGGCTTTGATTGGGCCCAAAGGCTATCCTACACATGAAAAGAAACCAAAGAGGGGACATTCTCTTGGGTGTTAAAAGTTGCACCCAGAGAATTATTAGAGAGAACAGAGTAAAGGAGACAGAGATGAGGGGCGGGGTCAGAGAGCCAGATTGAAAGAAAAACAGGACAAAAATTCTACAAAATCGATTCCACCGGAAGTATTCCCTTGCTCACATAGAGGGACTCTGGCATATTTTAAAATCTGTCATCTGTTAAATAAGAACTGCTCGATAGATAAGAATTCAAAAAACCTGACAGTTGACAAATGTGAAAACATCTCTGAGCTTCCAGGGAGTTTAGATTTTAGAAGATACGGTTATTTAGAATCAGGGCAGAACGTGTTGTTTAACCACCTTTGACTATAGTATTCTTTTAGGTTATCTTTTGCAGGCAGGTCTGTGATAATGGAAGATGCCAGAGATTCCTAACACAGGGCTTCTTGCTTGTGTTGAGTCACTCATGGGACCTTCATGTCATCGTCTAACGCTCAGACTTCAGAGCCTGAATTAAAGCCACTCAGTCCATCGAGCATCACATCGAGAAAGAAAAAATAAGTAGTGGTGAGCACATGCTTATTGTGAGTTGCATTCTTCTGGGTTCATGTGAACTCTTGAAGGGCTGTGTGCTTCATTCCATAATCCTCAGTGCAGAGATACATTTTGATCAGGATATGAAAGTTTAAGGCCAGGGAGTGAATGAACCCTCCATTTTGAATAAGCAAGGAACTTTGAGAGCTAGAATATATTTGACCTAGTTTGGGTTTCACCTCATGACACATAAAGTAGGAATAAAAGTGTAAGCTTTTATAATTGGTAGAAAACACCGTTTTCACTTTCTTTAGATTTTTCTTTTTACATTTGATGAGGGTCCATAGGAGATACCTTAAGTATTTTTCAAAAGGATAAAATGAGATAAACGCACAGAACTTTAAAAGCCAGATTTTACACAACTTAAAAGAAAAAGAGCAGTTTCCTCCCCTACTCCTTCCTGCCTTTGAGTTTTATCTTTTAGTATTTATATCAATATTTTTTAAATAATATGCTCCTCTGGTTATCAATAAGATTTTAGATTCCAAATTTATCTATTTACTAATCACTATTGAGGATGAGGATTTAATATTACACTACCCCTCAGCAGGATGTTCCCTAATCATCCCACCAATAAATATTTTATGCTTTCGATTACATTAATACTCAAGGTTTATAGGGTTGTGACTATTTAGCATTGTCCGCATTTCAATGACTTAATTTACTCTGATTGCTTTTCTTTTTACCTCCTGGAGTTCATAATTTCATTAATCTTTGATGGAGGCAATTTTTCATCTAAATCTCCAAAAATCTGTAAACCTCTCGATATATACAGATAAATGATAGAGATAAATTAGGTAACCTATAGTTTTGCTCTCTTCTTGGAGACGTGATTCCTCAATCTCCATATACCTCAGTTTCAATTATGGTTACCTGCCTCGGTAATTCAAAGAGAAAAAGGTATACTTATCATGATATCTAAAGCACCTTTCCTGAATCTGACCTATAGGAGACTTAACAAATGTTAATTAGAAAAAAAAAATCATTCACTGATTCAAACTAAATCTATTATGTGCCAGACACTAGTTTCAGGCACTAAACTCTTATTCAGGGAAATTCTTTCTGAACCCAACCCAGTCTTCACACGCATACACTGTACCTATTTTTGTTGGCTCTCGTTATCACCCTTCTCAAAGCAAAGCATCTAAGCTCCTATGCCTTATGGTTTAATCAATACGACACAAGTGTTTATTCTCATAACAAAAATATGTGCAGGAAATACAGATGAAATACCTTTTTTCACTGTTTTGGGTTAAACAGCGAATAACTGCCTTTCCTTACAGATGAGAAAGTGTGAAATATCTTTAATTGGTATACACACAGTTCTCAGGATAAAAGCGTGAAGAAAAGGTGCCATGCGAGGATGTGCCATAGACATATTCATTTTTTTCCTTTCCATCCTTCTTAAGACCCAGAAACCTTGTCTTGGAGACAAGACACTGGACAGTGAGGGCCAGTAGTGACAGCCGGGCCCAAATTAGAAACATAATAAAGGGACATCATCTATCATGTTGCACACTCGTTGGCTGGTGCATGGGGACTAAAGAGCAGGGTCAGCAAGACCCACAGTTCAAAATGCGGCTCTTGAATAATATCAGAGGGCGAGCGTCTCTTGCAAGCATCCTCATTACCAGGTGGGGATGAAGAAACCCTCTCTTAGGAAACAGAGCACACCATGTTTTTACCCCTTTGATTTTAATCCGTGAACAATCCCAATCAGCTCCAAGAGACACCCATGCCAACCGAGTAGGCTGAACTGTGTTCAGATATTACCACCACGTGTTTATTTCACCATCAGGGTGTAATATACGGATACTGTCCAGCCCCAGACTAACCTAGACCATTTAGAGAGGCCTATGAAAATGTGAATTCTAATCCCATCCGACCCTGAAACGGGTTCATCACCCCCAGCTCCGTCTCCATTTTACAGAGGGATTGTAAAGGTAATTGTCAAGATACTCCACAGTGCCTTGAAGACTTTAGATGGAAAGGAGAAGAGAACTAGACAGAGATTAATTTATTCTATGCACCTGGGAAGCTTGGCCTCCACATGACATCCAAATAAGACAGTATTTTCTATTGGTGTAACCACTGAACCTGAGCTGAGCTAAAGTATACTTGTGACTCAGTCACCAAGAAAAGGTGGGGTGATTAAAAAAAAAAAAAAAAGACAAAAGAGGTAAAGCTCTTCGGAGCACAAATCTGTCTATGGACTTAACATATAAACAGTGTGTACTCCTAAATTGGGAACCACTTTAGGAAATTGGCGATTGGCTCTCCACTTGGAAAACTAACAGCAATTAATTGCACTACGTGCTCGGGCATATGATCATACTGAAATTCAACTTTCTAGGTTTCCAACAGTTCTTCTCGGTTGAATTAGAGGAGGATTTATTAGCATTTTCTCCATTGGAAGTCAGAATGAGTGCAAGGACAGACCTCAGGCAGAAATGAAGAACTGTTCCCACGTGGGAACGTACCTGTGACACTGACTTATGATTTACTGACTGTCAGTAAACATAGCAATGGTTATTTTGCATGGTACTGGAGTTACATGTATCTGCTAAGCGTGCAGGAATGCAGTTTCCAAAATTTTCGCATAGGCAAGATACACAAAGACCTCATGAGGACAGGAGGGAAGGATATGCTTCTAGAGGACCCAGTGGGAATTTCCACACCAGTAGGCATTTCCTTGGCAGATGAACTCCCTCATTGGGGATGAGAGATCCAGGAGAAGATTCTTTAGTGTCACCTGTCCCATGAAGCAGTCTGTGCACAGGTCTTTACCTAAACCAATGGTTACACTGGGGGCAATTTTGCCCACCACTCAGCCGGGGCATTGGGCAATGTCTGGAGCCATTTCTGATTGACACAAGTGAGGCAGGTTAGGGATTCTATGGGCATCAAATGGGTGAAGTCCAGGGATGTCAGTAAACTTCCTACAATTCACAGGCCAGCTCCTGTGATAGGGGCCCCAAATGTCAACACTGCCTGATCTAAATCCAAAGAATGTATCCTTTACTTATTTAATTCTAGGTCATTCACCATCTCCTTTGTGACGGATGCTCAGTTACTAAAAATGATTCCTTGTAGGTATCAAACCTATTGTTAGACTCTGTTTGCTTTATCCCCCCCTCCATGAAATTGATTTACACAAATGAATACAGAACAAATCAATAGCTCCTGCATAATGCCGGGCAAGTGCAATATAGAACTGGGCAGGAGGTAATCAGAACTCTAAATGATTAGGAAAAATATAATCACTATGTAGTTTTGCCTTCACCGCTATACCTCCTCTCAGCCCAAAATAAGATCTTCCAAGATTTCTACTTTGTTTCTAAATATAGCTTCCTCCCCAAATCCACCATAGTAATTTTACTTGTTTTATTTCTGTGAGGGTGTGAATTACACGTCTCCTCTTCAGTGCACCTCAGTGAGTCTGCGAGAGGCCAGGCTGAGACCATAATCTTCTACTGCCTTGATGAGGAGGAAAACACTACAAACATAACTCTTTTCCTTTCTCCATTCCATATGATTTTTGATCTTCCATTTCTACATACATAACAATCTTATTGTATATGTGTCTTTTATTGTCAGCCAGCTCAAATCCTTTTGTGAAAGTAGGCAGGGCATAAATTACAAATAAATAAATGCCACACAGAAGAACCCTTTACTACATGCATCGTGTGCTATTTATAGCAGGTTTCACATAGCCTTCATCAATGAACTGCCACCAGTCAGTGTTGTTAAAATGATTTCTTACAACTAAGGAGCATTATCATGTTTTCCAAGCAGGCAAGGCAATGAGTTATTATAACTTCTGTTCAACTTCTTATTAAGAGCTGAACTGCCTCAGAGCCAGAACCAGTTTCCCGGGTAGGTGAGTAGACCTTGGATGTATGACAGGAAAAGCAGAAGACAGACACTCAAGGGGTTAAGATCAACTGTACATGCCTTTCAAAGTCAAGATTTTGTTGTGTACAGACGTGCTGTGTGACAGCAATCAAGGAATCACTCTACAGGTTTATCACCGTAACCCAAAGGAAACACTTGGATGCAAATACTTAATATGAGACCTCTGAGCTGGGGCAGGGATGGGAGTCAGGAGGGAAAAATGCAGGGTACATTCTCCTCACAACAGGATGGGGATGATGGTGCTAAAGGGTAGCGGGGACGGGGGGTGGGGGTAGGGATAAGGAGAGGAATAAAACCCTAACAGACCCTTCTAAGAACTCTGTATCTGTCCTGGGTAACTTTGTAGAAAAATCAGAGAGGAATGGGGCACCTGGGTGGCTTGGTCGGTTAAGCGTCCGACTTCGGCTCAGGTCATGATCTCACAGTCTGGGAATTTGAGCCCCGCGTCGGGCTCTGTGCTGACAGCTCAGAGCCTGGAGCCTGTTTCGGATTCTGTGTCTCCCTCTCTCTCTGCCCCTCCCCTGTTCATGCTCTGCCTCTCTCTGTCTCAAAAAAAAAAAAAAAAAAAAAAAACAACAAAAAAAAAACGTTAAAAAAAATAAGAAAAATCAGAGAGGAAAAAAAACAAAAAACAAAACCAAACCCACCATAAGAACTGTTCCTTTTATTTGCGTTACAAATGCCCAGCCAGCCCTTTAAAATCAATATGCACCATCACATCATCTATTTTTCTTCCCCTGCATCAGTGTTTGTAACCTTTCAGAACTAAATAACTTGTCTCTCTGTACCCTAGAACTCAGTATACTTCTTCTGATGCTCTTAATTCTATCAAACAGATCCATTTAGGTCACCCTGGGCCCAGGAAATGAATTCACACAGCTCTAACAGGAGCTATCTAGTCAGGGCCAGAGGACATGGTGATGCAAATCTGTCTCATTTGAGCGCTCCCATTAGTGGGGATGTGTTTGCTCCAGCATTTCATTTCTGTAACCTTTGTTACTCCTCTGCGCGCTGCCTTGTTTCGTTTACGGTTTAACACAGAAGCAAAAATGTGCTAGCTTCTTGGTTCTTAGGGAAGAGCACCATGATAGCTTGCCTTGACTGAATGGAAATCTACGTGATTCTGGGGAAAGGCGCGATGAGTTTATAAACCACTTTTCAAACAATTTTGCCTTTATGCTTTACCAACAACCAAGGGATTTGGGTATTATTATCTGGACCGAGATTCAGAAACCTTAAGATAGTATAGGTTAATGAGTAGTCCAGTTAAAATTCAAAGGCCAGTTGTTTCTTTGGTTTTACTAAAACAAAACAAAACAAAACAAAAAAACCCAACTGTGTTCTTCTTTGTAAACTCTCACGGGTGACTGGTTTGGACCATTTCTGGGCTCTGATCTGGTTTCTTGCCAAGATTCTTCTACCTTCTGCATGACCATTCGTGGCTCCATGGACTCTGGCCTGCAGGTAAGTGACTTTCTGCCTCATGCCTAACCCAGGCTCTGTGATGCCACACTGTGCCTGAATCCCACTGATGTGGGTCTCCGCATGACTGGATGTTTGTGTTGGACTACAGAAATTGCATGTCTGGGGGTGCCCGTGTGGCTCAGTCGGTTAAGTGTCCGACTTTGGCTCGGGTCATAATCTCGCGGTTCGTGGGTTGAAGCCCCACGTCGGGCTCTGTGCTGACAGCTCAGAGCCTTGAGCCTGCTTTGGATTCTGTGTCTCCCTCGCTCTCTTCCCTTCCCCCATTCGTGTGTGCGCTCGCTCTCTCTCTCTCTCTTTCAAGAAGAAACATTAAAAAAAAAATAAAAAAAAAATTTAAAAAAAGAAGAAAAAGAAACTGCAGCTCTAGTCATTCTGACCAGATATTTTAGAGGCTGCACCTGGGATCCAAACAGAGAATGATTATTTCTTTATTACACAGAACAAAGAGAGGTTAAAAGAAATTGCTCAATATGGGACTAGAAGGTATACATACCCCTAAAATTATCCACTGTGGTTTAGAAAAAGTGTTTATAAATCAGGAACAGGCGGGACACAGAGGCCCACCTGCAAGGAAGCAGTTAGGTTTTGAATCTGGTGGCAAGTTAACAAGAAGGTCAGAGACTGCCGATTTACCTAAACACGGTGGAGCTGTGATCCCAACATGTCACATGCTAAATCTTATCCTCAGGGGAGCACAGGACCTCAAGAGCAGGAACTATCTGGGGCAGCGTGGCTGCAGGCTCTGCTGTCCGAGGAAGGCAGAGAGCCTTTCAGAACAGACCCCAGGCCCACTGACTTGGTGAGAATTACCAAGACTTGCGGATCTGCAAGTCGTACTGGAGAATCAACTTCCCTTCTGGAAGGATGGAGTGGATTAAAAGCAGAGTCCAAACAGAGGAGCTGGAAACCTATCAGCAGGCAGTCTGTGGTGATGTGGGCTGTCAAGGGGTAGTTTGGGACTAGGAAAGGGGCCCTAAAGACACCATGTCAGCAGCTGAGAGACAGAGGACTATTGGAACTGGCTGGACCACACCCCCCCTGGTGGCGAGGGAGGGAATGAACCTAACCACTGGGAGGAGCAGACTGGCCCTGCGACGTGTGACGTTGCATGGACCACGTGCCCTGTCCTGCAGTGGACAAGACAGTGAAAAGAGGGGCCAGCCCTGACCTCAGGAATGGGATCTTCAGAGAACTCCGTTTCCCCTCTTACCTGTGAATGCAGCAGCCACAGCAGCACAGGGACGAGGCCCCAGCTGGTAGAAAGTTCTCTCATCCCCTTGGATTAGAGGGGACCTGTACCAGAGGACAATTACATGGATTTGAGGTCAAATGACCCTCAGCCTTCAGGGATCCCAGGCCCTCTTCCTCAACTTTCTAATCGTGGTGGTCACTGTGTTCACAAGGAAGACATGTCTGTGTCATCCTGTATAACAGGCCCAGTAAAAGGAGCTCGGTTTTCAGTTCCAGGCCACAGAGGGAATCAACGCCACGGGAAAGAGATCCATTCTCCAAATAATGCAGGATTTCCTCACTCACATCTTGACAAGGAAGCATGAGTGGACAAAGGACTGAATTTCACCCCGGACAGGAGAAATGGAAAACTCCATTCTCCAGGGGCAGATCTAAGGGCAGCAGGGTTACAGATTTGCCACTGGCCCCATCTCACACATGCACATATCAGAGTAAACACTTTGGTTCTGGCTGCTTCTTGGTCTTATGTGCAAGAAGGCCCTGGCTGCTCTGTGGGAACGCAGCCGATTTCTGTGCCTACATCTGGAAAGTGTGGCAGGGCTGAGCCTGACAGGGTGTGAGTGAGGCCAGGCACATAGGCACATGCAGAGTGCACGTGCCTGTATGGACCCCGGTTAGAATTCATCTTTTCCTTAAAGTATTGGATAAATGATGCATAGGAATTATTGTTTGGCTAATATAATATCATAATAAACATGAAATGTTAGTCATGTTAAAACACATCCTAGAGAAAGGGCAAGGCTGATGGAACACGGATCCCAAAACTCTAGGACCACTGTAAATAATCCATATACATAATCACAGAAGGTCGACCCTAAGGGTCACCACGGTCAATATCCTCATATTTCAAGCATGGAACCAAGGCACTGGAAGGCAAAATACATTGAGAGAATGAGAGGAAGAATGAGAGGAAGTTCTTTCTTCACCTACTTTGTTCAGACACAGGTTACTGCTGTGGAAGTGAACACCTTGGGCACTTTTGTGCTTCAAGAAACTGTAATTCTCCTACTCCATGCATGTGTTGGAGGGACCAAGACACAAGAGGCTTGCCACTTGCTAATCGGAGGGAACTGGGTCAACACCAAGAGTGGACAGGTGCAGCCACCCAGCAGAGCTGACTTTGCATAAATTGTCAGGCCTCTCTGGACCTCATTTCACCTTCCATAAGATGAGGCGGTATGGTGAAATGATCTCGAAGACTCCTTCCAGCTCAAATCATTCCAGGTTTCCACAAAGCAGAGGTCACAGACTCTCATCCAGATGAACTGCTTTCCTTCACAAATGATCGCTGTGCACACAGACACCAGCACACTGTCTTAAATCCCTGAGACCCACAATTACGCCCTTGGGTGAAGCCTACCTTATTTTTTTTTTTTTTTCATTTTTTTTTCATTTTTTTTCTCTTAATGAAATCTCTTTATTTTTTTTTTTCAATATATGAAATTTATTGTCAAATTGGTTTCCATACAACACCCAGTGCTCATCCCAAAAGGTGCCCTCTTCAATACCCATCACCCACCCTCCCCTCCCTCCCACCCCCCATCAACTCTCAGTTTGTTCTCAGTTTTTAACAGTCTCTTATGCTTTGGCTCTCTCCCACTCTAACCTGTTTTTTTCTTTTTTCCTTCCCCTCCCCCATGGGTTTCTGTTAAGTTTCTCAGGATCCACATAAGAGTGAAACCATATGGTATCTGTCTTTCTCTGTATGGCTTATTTCACTTAGAATCACACTCTCCACTTCCATCCACGTTGCTACAAAGGGCCATATTTCGTTCTTCCTCGTTGCCATGTAGTACTCCATTGTGTATATAAACCACAATTTCTTTATCCATTCATCAGTTGATGGACATTTAGGCTCTTTCCATAATTTAAGCCTACCTTATATTAGGGAGGAAGTTTGCAAACTTCTGGCAGATTTCCATCCCCTTCCCCACCCCCACTGCCACCCATTCTGGCTCTGAATTAATCCTAATAGCTCTGGTAGTACTTTAAACCAGTTAACTGAATTAGATGGGGGAGATTTAACTAACCACCTTTTTTTATTCTCTAGGAACTAGCAGGGGAGAGCGAGAAATTGGATTAGATGGTGCAGTCCTAAAATTCTAGCAAGAATCCCAGGAAATTACGTAAGACAAGAATTTGCAGTGTGGCCCCTCGAGAGAGAGAGCCAGACCACTGTCAAACACCCTTAACTGCCATAATATTCCTGGCTGGACAATACAGAAACAGAAAAAAGACATCACTGTTTCTTGTGTGCTAACATGACTTAGCTTTGCCTTATCCTCTGCTCCAGGTATAACCAGTTTGGACAACTCAAGCCAGTGTCAAAGGAACACTAACTATCTATGAAGTAAGTCTTATTTTCTTAGATTAGGGCCACTCAGAATGTGTATGAGTGACTACTAATCCCCGATCATATACTGACATACAAAGCAACTGAAAGTATGGGGCACCTGGGTGGCTCAGTCGGTTAAGCATCTGACTTTGGCTCAGGTCATGAGCTCACGGTTTGTGGGTTCGAGCAGCATCGGGCTCTGTGCTGACAACTTGGAGCCTAGAGCCTGCTTCGAATTCTGTGTCTTCCTCTCTCTTCCCCTTCCTTGCTCACACTCTGTCTCTCTCTCAAAAATAATCAAACGTTAAAAAAAATTAGCAAAGCAACTGCAAGTAAGGGAAAAATAAAATCTGCAAATCAAAAAACATAAGAGTGTCTGTATACGGTCCAAGTTGCTGAAATAAAATCTTTACCACCAAATCCATTTTCATAAAAAAGCATTTCCTGTGTGAAGTAGGGAAAGTCCAGTATAAAAAGTTCAGAGTCCATCTATTGTCAGGGAAGCAGTTTATTAAACTTATTTCATTGGATTAATCAATTTTAGCCCAGAAAATAACAGACCAAATTAAAGCCTTTCCACATATAAATATCCATTACATGTTTTTTATTTATTTTTTAATTTTTTTTTACATTTATTCATTTTTGAGAGACAGGAGAGACATAGTGCAAGCAGGGGAGGGGCAGAGAGAGAGGGAGACACAGAATCTGAAGCAGGTTCCAGGCTCAGAGCTGTCAGCACAGAGCCCAATGTGGGCCTCGAACTCATGAACTGTGAGATCATGACCTGAGCTGAAGTCGGACGCTTAACTGACTGAATCATCCAGGCGCCCCACCAAGGTTACCCGGTAAGAAAAAATTCTAAATAAATCATTCAATTTTAAAAAGGAAATGAAAAGGAAAAGAAAACAAACAAAAAAGCTTATGATTACCCCAAAAGACAACACAACTCAGTCCAGGCATCGTATGATTACCTTTTATAATGATCTCAACACTTTTACAACTCAGAGGGGAACTAGCTGAAGACTGTGATAAATGGACAATCCATTAGTGCACAGAGGTCAAAGCTGTGTTCTAGAATTTGTATTCACTTTTGTGAAACTAAAGCATTCCCTTTTCTAATTATGGGAAGAATGAACAACTCAAAATGTAGGAAAGTGCTTGTGTTCAAGTAGCTTTCTACTCTTTGATTTAAAACAACAGAAAACCCTGCTGCCATTATTTAGTAGAAAAAAAATGGTTCGCTCTTGAAAGGGTGCTGGGAGTTTGGGAGAAAAATGGCAAACACAAAAGGCACAGGTTAGAAGCTCTGGATGGAAACTCTACCACAGGTCTGCTCCCTATCTCTGTATCAAAGAGACCCCTAAGAATCCCCACATGGAGGATAGAGCACCAGACAGGAACCTGACTGTGTTTGCATCTGATATTGATTTCCTCATCTGTAGAGTGGAGGTTGGACAACTCTGAATAATTATTATAATTCTATCCAGATTTGACAATCCCCAGTGCTAGGAGATATACAGATAATCTCTGGAAGGGGCAACCCTGTTGGAAATTTCTAATTATTCTATCACCAAGAATAAGGCTCATACTGTGATAGAACGTTAAGCCAGCTCTCACGGTGCTTATGATAACAATCTTGTTCTTTATTCCCTTCATAAACCTAACTTATTGTTGAACCTATAAAACCTACTGCTCTAGGGTTATGTAGTACCTAGTATTTTAATATCTAATCCATTTCCAAGAACACTATGGACAGAGTTTTGTTTTCTGGTTTTCAAGACAACTGTTTGTGGAGCCGCAAAGTTTCTAAGCTTCTGTACTAAGAAAATGGAAAGAGAGAAAAGTCAGAGAGCAGACATAGTACACATTTCTCTGATTCTACAATGTACATGTACACTTTTCATTTTGACACCTTGAAATCAGGACAGGTTTTATAGCTGATAACATCTTAAAATTAAAAAGTGCCCTTTTTTCAGTGGTATATAAAGTAATGGTTCTTGTTACAGCTGATGTCACCTTAATGTCTATGAAATATGGTATTACCTGTCACATAAAGACCAAATGCACACCTTTCTTCCAAAAAAAAAAAAAAAAAAGAGGGAGAGTGACAGTAAATACAAAAGGAGAGTATATTATTTTTATAAAGTATTATCAACTGGAGAATGGCATTTGCAACTTCCTTCAATGATGATGATTTTAAAATCTTGGGTTATTTTCCACAGAAACAAAAGGGCTGGATTTTGCTAAGTAAAGATGGCTGCCTTCTCAGGCAGAAGACGACCCATGTACTATAAATTATTCACCAGGGCAAAAGACTGCATGAATGCTAGGAGGGGCATGCTGACGAATTAATACAATAAAGATGTCCCAGGTATGTTAAGAATCTGCAAACCCTTTGCTCCTCTGTCACTGCAAGGTGATGAATCAAACAAATTAGGGCAGAAATTACTAGATTAATTAAGACAGGCGATTATGTCTGAACGTTATTGTTCGGTACCCGTAACTCTACCTTAAAGGTCATTGGGTTTTTACTCTAGAGGGTGTGTATAAAGCTGGTAAGACGAATTAGGGAGGAAGAGGCTAACATGATAGAACTTATGGAGAGCTTTTTTTTCACTTCTTTTTATTTTGGGTTTAAAAATACCCGAAAAAATTTGTTCACAGCTGCACTTAATTTAGAAATATGAACACAGTTATTGTCTTTCTAACCATTTCCTAGTGGATGGGTGTCGGAGGGTAAGTGAGAGTGGGGCATCAGTTTCCATGGAAACTTAGAGTTAGCACACACTAGGTTATGAGCACTGAGCGTTCGCCAACATGCTAAGCACCAGTCTGTAGAATCTTACTAAGTGAGTTATATATCTCTAGTACCAACAGGTCAGATGTCTGGGCAAACACACCAGAAATTACAAACCAGGCAGGCAATGTCATATACAGATCTGGGCTCTACATGTATACGTAGGTTTGCCTGATAGTATTATCCCGAAAGTGTTTGAACTCGTACAAAGCAATAATGAAATATCTCTTGCTAGCACACTGAGGATGTCTGGATGATACATATTCGTAGTCGGTGCTCTAGGGAAAGTAATAGCAGCACAGCAAGTGGAAATTGTACCTTGCTAGCTCTGCTTTAATCATTTTCAAGCACTCCTATCTTTCAGATGGCTTTGAACCCAAATGAGCTGAAGGCTACATGTGCCCTGCTATAAACGCAACACCTTACAGAATCTAATTAATCATTTTCATTCATTTCTAGCCTAGGAGCATGGTTTCCATGGTTTACCAAGCACCATAATCACATATATGCATATAGCTAATCAGAGTCAAATTCCAACGGGAGGCTCTATTTTAATCTTTCGGTTATAATTACAATTTGAAACTAAGTCCTATGTGAAACACAAATGGACATTTTTTGAGGATTTCTAAGATATTATGGTTATTTTGGCACCTGGACGCTACGGAAAGTAATGCCTAGAGTTTATGCCTTGAGACTTTCTTAAACATGGAGATTTCCTTCTTTCTTTCTTTCTTTTTTTTTTTTTCTGAGTAGCCCAAGGGAGGAAATTCCACGTGGTATTTTGCAGACACGATGGAACATGGGGTCAGCTGCCCTCTTACTGCATACGGTTCCCATTAGTATTAATGAGAATGCCACACATACATCAAGAGGAAAAAGAGACCCCACAGGTTCTAAACCACAGCTGAAAGACAGCCCTGCTATCTGCCAAGGAGCAATTTAATTAAACTCTTATTTATTGCCACTCACTCCAGCTTCATGGGTTTCAGAGAATAGCAGCAACACGCGTGTTTGCTTATTACAAAACGAGCCTTGCTTACTTTCAACGGGGCTTTTAGATCAATAATCATTGAGACATATATTGCACACTCTGACTTGAAAAGTGAAGCTGGTATGTCTTCAATGAAAAATGAAACACACTTATTGTATTTGTAACTAATGTTCCTTAAAAGTAAAGCAAATATTGATATTCCAGGCACACATAAAAACCAAGATCTATAACTAAGTGTGTAAAATGCACACTGCACGCATTCAATAATCATACTCCATTTTCAATAACGGGAAACAAGGTACAATGACTACTATAATTCACCACCACCCCCCTTTTTTTTCCTCCAGCAAGCACCACATTGTTTTATTACAATATAGCAATCTTGCCACATTACATTTTACAGTATGTGTAGGAGAACCATAAATACACCAGCCCATCTGAAATATGTAGCAATGACTCTCTCCGCTTTAGTGATACTTCCTTCCAACTTTGCTTTTTTATGTGGATTTCACATTTTGTTGATGTGTTTGCAATGAAATCGGTACTGCCCAGAAGAGAAATTATTTTACATTTCCATTAAAAGCTACAGTAGTAAATAAACCATCAGAGTTTATGTAGATATCCACTAGAACACCGAGGAGAGCCCATTAAAGTGCCAAACCCTGTGTTAAACATTTGATAAAAGAGTATCTGAAAGGCACATTCCTAACATTTTTTTCAAGTGATAGAGTTTTAAAGATATTTTATAATACTGTACCGACCTCTGCAGAACACTCAAAAATCAAGAGAAGTTTATGTTTGTCAGTAAAGCAGCTGCACAGCACACATCAGGGCTGGAAAGGAAACGGTGATGGTAGAAAACAGACGACTACCAGAGACTGAAGTTCACAGACGGCTGGCTTGAAACACACACGCGTACTCAAAATAAGCGTGTAGTCGATTACAATAATTAAGGAGTGATAAATAATAATTAACATTCCCGTAATTGAAAATGCCCTATTTTAAAGAATAAATTAACAAGGAGGTTTAAGGCAAATACATATATGGGATGTGACTCAAAACAGCTGGCTGACTGTGGAGAGGGAAGAACCACAGCAATTAGTTAATTTGGAGATACTGTGAATGGCTTTAAGACGCCCAGGTTCTCCCTTAAAGAAACGTGCTTGCAGTGAATAAGGGAATGTGTGGATATCCCATAAAGCTATGTGCCAAGCAGTGTACCAGCCATTTTTACATACTTCCTTTCATTCAAATCCTAGAACAATCCAGATGGGGGCATCATCACTACTTTCATTCCTGCCGGTGAAGAAATCAGCTTAGGGAAAGGAATTTGTCCAAGATCACACAGTGACTCTCAGAAGGAGGGTTTGAATTCTTGTCTGTTGATTCCCAAAACTCAGACCTCCTATGTCAAATGCAAAAGCAAAACAAACATTACGAGTCATGCATGTCGTGAATGAATGATACACGCTGTCAATCTTAAAGGCAATTCACAGTTCACTCATGTAACACGTGTGTTTACCAAAGGGCTTGACATGTTCGTGGGCTCTGCTCCATGTGACGTTCTCATGGATATCTACACAAATTCCGATGTGCAGCTTTTAAGGCAAATATAAAATTATTTCTCTCCTGGGCAGTGATGATTTCATTGCAAGCGCGTCAACAAAATGTTGAGAGAGGTATTCCTGAAAATGAGAGTAATGCATAGGAACTGGTCAAAGAACTAAAGGAATCTTCAACTTCTGAGTCAACTCTAGATGGTCTCTGCCACTGTTCTCCACGAGCGTTTCTTGAGGATGGCGACAAACATCATTCATTCACAAAATGCATTGTCCGTAATGACTTTTTTTTTTTTTTAGTTTTGCAAAATGAGAATAATACGATGAATTTATTATAAAGCAATGTTTATTTAAAATGTGCAATTCTTAGATTGTGTGTTGTTTTTAAATGTCCTTTTCCCGATGGAATTATGGTTACAGAAAATGGCTGTTATTATATCTTCACATCCTTCCCTGACCGCGCCACCGCCCCCCCCCAAAAAAAAACAGTTAAAAGTATGGCAGCAGTCACTCCCTCTTCTTAGGGAAGGGTGAAGGGAGTAATTTTACGAAGTCTGTGAATTTAGAAGTCTGGGAACCATTCACTGATCTGAAGGAGAAAGGCCAAGGCATGGCATGAGCTCACTACTGTGCAGCTCAAATGAATACACGGTGAAAGCAAAGAAGAGGATGCTGAAAGAGAGAGGAAGGGAGAAAAACAATTTTGGAAAAACTCAGGCATGAGGGAATAATGAAGTCATCACAAAAAAATAATAAAAATAAAATAAAATGCACGCCTTGGGTGTTCACAGCACATTCTCCGTTCCTGAGCCCAAAGTAATAGAGATTTTACTCAGCCAAAGAAAGTAATAACAGGAACAAACAAACATAAAAATGACTCAAAGCTTGACACACTGGATGTATTGACCAAGTGCTTCCCAGCCTTGGCTTGTGATTGGTCTGACAGCCACCATGGAGAACACGGCGCTAGCTATCACCGAACAGGCAGCGAGAAGAAATTACCATCCAGGAGGCATGGGGGAAGCGATAATTTATCCTTTTTGCTGACTCTATCACTTAGAGCTTGGATCCATTAGTCATATTGATTCTGGATCTTCCACCTTGACTGGTACAGAGCATCTCCAATGACAAAATCAAGTTGTTCACATTCTTCACTGTTTTTCTTTGAAAGTAAATGGATTTGTCACTGAGAAAACATGGTCCCAACGGTTGCTATGTCCCTAAAATCGAGAGAGATCGTGATCGCTTGGAAAGAATGAATTAGCCCTGACTGGAAATGATGAGCTATTACAGTTGTGGGGATGCAGTTGAACCACACGGTTTTAGGAAGAGGGGAAAATGGAGGCAAACCTCAACATGACCTCATGTCCACAACATGTTACACACTGTGGGAGAGTAACACGGAGCCACAGAGAGTTGCTCAAACTTGCTAGTGGGATGCTATGGACAGAGAGGAAAATTAAAGCATTAATAGATTCCATTGTCTAATCCAACGATAGCCCATAACTAATAACAACAGCCATTTACTGTGCTATGTGCTAAGAATCAAAGTAAACGCTATAAGAGATTATCTAAGTGTGGGCTCTTAGGTGGCTCAGTTGGTTAAGCCTGTGACTCTTGTTTTCAGCTCACGTCATGATCTCATGGTTTGTGAGACTGAGCACCGCATAGGGCTCTGTGCTGACAGTGCGTTGCCTGCTTGGGATTCTCTCTCTCTCCCTCTCTCTGCTCCTCCCGCTCTCAGGCTCCCTCTCCCTCCCTCCCTCTCTCTCTCAAAATAAATAAACATTAAAAAAAAAAAAAGGTATTAACTAGGTTGAGTCAATCTTCACAGTAACCTCATGAGGCATTATCATCCCATTTTGCATATGTGGGCCCTGAAGCTCAGAAAGGTTACAGAATTAGCCCAAGATCGTGTAGCTACTAAAAGGAGGGGCTTGGATTGAACCACACCAACCTTACTTAAGATTCCAAAATACACATTTTTAGTAACCTGTTGATAGTAAATGATGCCTCCCTCGGATATTAAGAGACCTTCAAAAGACTGTTTTATCCAAAACCTTGCCTTTCAAGTAGGAAAGGTTAACAGCTCCATTTAAAGAAACTCCAAAGGACTTTAACTTTCCTAGTTATGAGGTTGAGAAGGGGGATCTGGGAGGGACCCAGGTCTCCTGCCTTCAACATGTCACATCTCCTCTGCAGTCATGGCAAGTGGAGCTATGGGGGAGTGTGGACACCCTGGGTTTTGAAGGGAACCCACCCACCCACCTCCCCCCCCCTAGCGGAAACTGAGGCACACACTCCAGGAATATGTTGTTCTCCCCGCTGTCCACCTTTTGGGGTTGTTAGCAGGCTCCCTGCTTTGAGCTGACTTCCTCTGCATGGTGGTGGCCCAATGGGATTCATCCATGGTGTATTGTTGACCCACCAGTTTAAGACCCTGGATGCAGTCTACAGTTATGCGATGTGGCTTTTTTTTTTTTTTTTTTTTCATGTGGAGGAGTAGAGGCAGAGTAAAGACCGAGACTACTCTGTAGGGAACAGAACTTATACCTGCCTGACCACTGTGTTTCTCATACCAATTTTCTGTTCATCCGTCTCTTGTACATATTCATTTCATCCTTCACAGTCCAGCTCATGCCCACCCAATACATGTAACTCCTTGATTAATCAGCAAAATCTAACAATCATTTTCACTAGAGCTTCCTGCCTACTCCTCTCATTTAAGCATTCCCTTGACATATATTTTCTGAGTGCCTATTACATGCCAGGTTCTGTGCGAGGGGCTGGCTATAAAGAGATGAATATGACATGGTTTCCACTGCCTAAATGTCATCACAGGCCAGCAGGCATATGTTAACAGCTATCGGTTGATGTGGGGCTCAATCCAATAAAAAATTATTGAGTAGCTGCTCTATGACAGACAGTGTATTAGACACTGCACATAGTATCTTGGGGAGATTGTAAACTACACCAAGGAGCCTGTGTCTCAGGGATTCTCGACTAAGAGCGACATTTGGCAATGTCTGGAGACACTTCTGGTTGTCACCAAATGGGGTGTGAGGGTGGAGGTGCTGCTAGATTCTAATGGGTAGAGGCCAAGAATGCCCCTAAACATCCTGCACAGAGCAAGGCGGCCCCCCAGCAGAGGAGTATGAGGCCCCAAGTGTGAAGAGTGATTAGGCTCAGAACGCTGCTCTGTTCTATGCTCCTCTGGGTCCAAGTCAGAGTTAAGTACTGAGTGACCAGCATCAGAAAAGAGAAAGGAATGATCTCTGATAGAAGCTGTCCTCAATTGCTTCAGGGATCTATCACGGCTTCTGGGAGCCAGAAAGTCAATAGAAACCAGAAAACTCAGTGATGAAAACCCAGCAATAAGAGCATGATTAGGCGCAGGTATAGAAGTGAATGTGAGGCAGATTTTAGACTTTAAAGCAGGCAAATCAAAGGAATAATGGTCCCTGCACTCTCAATGCAGGAGGTAAGGCAAACCATAATAGCACGAGGAGACTTGACTGAATACGCCCAACTGAACAAATGAGTACAGGGTGAAATCAAATGCAAAGGGTAATTGAGACAATGGGGAAAGGGTAGGATGTGAGGAGAAACTCCACATGATGAGTTGCAGAGGTAATCTGAGAGAAAACAAAAGCTCTTTCCACGACTGTGGTTCCAAAGAACCTTTGAGAGGATATCCACATTATCTGGATGAAAAGATCCTGCCTCCTGGAAACAATAATGACAACACTCCACTGTCCTTTGTCTGCCCCAGACCCAGGGACCCAGGCTTTAGTGAAATGCCCTAACAACGTGGTACAGCTTGAAAAGCCCGACTTTCGCACATGCCTCTGATGGGCTCAAAGTCACTGGCAAATGGAAGGATCTCACGTTTGAAGGAAAATGTGGAGGAAGCACAGAGGAGGGAAAGGCCACCTCAAAGGCTCTGTCACATAGTTCGGGAAGCCCAGGCTGAACACAGAGGTGAAGGGCTAGTGCCGGGGCATCTACTGATATCAAGATCTTTGACCCCTCTCTTCCACAGCTACTTTTGTTCTCAGTCAGGGAAGGGGAGGGCACCCTTTAGGAAAGCTGTGTTGCGAGAATGAAGTGAGTCGAGGCTATCGTGCTTGGAGGCCTCGGCACCAAGGCCGGGGCACACACATCACCGACACTTCCTCCCATCAGCAGAAACGACAAGAGGGTTTGGAAAGCCAGGTCGGCCACTTGCCGGGGCGACGGAGGCAGTGACAGCGGTCAGGGCGCGTGGCAGCGCATGCCGTGGAAAGCAGGCTTCTGCTGTCGATTTCCTATTCTCATTCTCGAGACTATTCTGCAAGTTCACAATTATTTCTAAGTAAGTGGCTTTTAAAAAGTGCCAACAATGACACAGACATATATGTATTTAAAACCTCCTCTAGGCTTTCCTGTTACAGTCTCATTACCGGGTCCTTGAACTAAAAAACAATACGGACACTGAAGAAACAGGCAAATCAATCTGCTATCTCCCTTCTCCAATTCAAATCCTTCAGTGGTTCCCTACCACTTATGAGCAAAAAATCATTTTTTCAGGATGGCAGACGAGGCTTCCTCGGATCTGACCCCTGCCTACCATGTACAGTCTCCACATCAGTGTTTCTTCTACTTGTTCCTTAGGCTCTCTCAAAACAACAGTAACTACTTCCTGGCCAACCATGCCGTTTCATAGCTGTGTGCTTTTGACCACGCTGATCTTGCGCCTTGAGACTTCTGTAGGACTTTACACTGCAATGCTCTCTTACTCATCCTTCAAAGACCTGTGTGGGGATTGTAGTTTGCAAAGTCCTGGTTGACCACTCTGGCCAACAGAAATAATTATACACCTCCTCTTTTATTGTTGTTAGTGTTATAGGTAGCACACTGTCTTAGATAGTTATTTACATATTTATTCCATTTATTGGATGCTTGAGCTAGTCAGGAATAAAGATCATCTCTCATTTATTGTTGTATGCCATCTATTAAAGTAACAACAGATTAAAGCTGTATTAGACCACCCTAGAGACCGTCCATGAATTGTCTTTAAGTCATGCTCTGATATCCGATACAACGAAGCTGACCCAGCACCAGTGGGTGGGTACTGTGATGGTACAGAAAGGACTCAACATCGGAATCAGATATATCTCTGCTGGAATCTTGATTTCCTTGCTTCCCAAGTGCATGGTATATGGTAAATAACAAGAGACTCTGTTGGTTTATCTTAAGATTTGGGCTTTGAAACCAAAGAGAACTAGTCCTCTCACTTCCTAAGGGACTTTGGGGAATTTATTTCACCAAAGCCTCAGTTTCCACACCTGTAAAAGGGAAATGATGATTCATCTGAGAGACTGAAATCGATGACATATGGTGAGTGCCTATAGCCTGGCTTGTAGTCCTCAATATATGATAACCAACAACGACGCCCATTAATGGGGAGTCTATTATCTTGGAAAATCACAAGATGGAGCAAAATGGCATAAAAACACAATCCCATCTCTACTTTGAGGTTCAACTCCCATCTCTACTTTGAGGTTTCTTCTCCCGTTAGCTTTGTTATCCTTTTTTCCTGTTATCTCTCCAGAGCACCAATTCATGCTGCCTATTATTTGAATGATTTAATTAAGAACGAGAATGTTGGAGAGCCTGGGTGGCTCAATCAGTTAAGCATCTGATTCTTGATTTTGGCTCAGGTCATAATCTCTTGGTTCCTGAGATAAAGCCTCGAGTCGGGCTCCGTGGTGATAGTGCGAAGGCTGCTTGGGATTCTCTCTCCTTCTCTCTCTATCCCTCCCACGCTCATGTATGCTGTCTCTCTCTCTCTCTCTCTCAAAATAAACATAAAAAATAGACAGATAAATAAAAGTAAATAAAAATGAGAATCTGAGTCCCCTGGCCATCAAGAGACAACATTTTTCCAGGGAAATATACAATGTCCATTATCACATAATACTTTACTCCTTCTAAACATACCAGATTTTCAGGCAGTATTTCAGGCAGTGCATTGACGACTATGTCAAAAGGAAAGATTAAACGAACCACCCAGCCTCACACACAATTGATGCACCAGAGTGATGCCAATCAAATATGGGGGGTGATTACACAGATCTGTTCTTTCGTTTCCCTGAAGTGGCATGCCAGAGCTGCTTCCTGAAGGTGATCTCCAAATGATACTGTGGAGCCAACACATGAATCATCAGTCTGACTCTTCCCTGCACACAGATATCAAGGTTTAAACCATCACTTGTAACTAGGAGGAGCCAGTGCATGCAGGAGTGAGGAATATTGCACACGATTAGTAAACACACCTATAGAGATTCTGTTGCAAGGACTGACAGCCAGATCTCTAGGTCAATACTGAATCAACAATTAAAAGAACAGTTCCAATGTAACTAAAGCAGAGTCGAGAAAGACTCTGTTATACTTAAACCAGAATTCATGGCAGAGGAGTTTCCTTCCTTCCTTCCTTCCTTCCTTCCTTCCTCCCTCCCTCCCTCCCTCCATCTTCCTTCCTTCCTTCCTTCCTTCCTTCCTTCCTTCCTTCCTTCCTCTCTTTCTCTTTCTTCCTTCCTTTCTGGAAGCTTAACTGATATAGCCAAGGGAATCTGAGTTCTGTGTGGATTTGAGCCGTGCAGCTGCTAAGCCAGGGTGGTGAGCCTGGAATCTGTGGTGTGTAAGCCACTGCGATTCACACAAACCGAAGTTCTGGGAGTTTCAATAAGTCACGCTTTCACTAGCAGTTACTGCACTGAATCTAAGGTGGCTCCAGGGGAGAGATCACAGCTCCTTTCGATGTTACAAAGTGGAGAAGTTTGAGAGCTGTGTGGTGCAATGAAAGAGGCCTACCTAGGATTCTTTCAGCAGGCACAGAGTCTGGAACTGAAGCTAAACTGCAATAATATCAGCTGGTGGATCTCAATGGTACCTGCAGGCAGGTGCTTAGTCTGCAGGTCTTTACCCCACGAAGCCGAAATGGGCATGCTCTATTTCACTAGCAGTTACGCGAAGAACTGCCCATGGTGCTGATGCACCTTCTAGTCACCCACAGTTAACTACAAACAAAAGGCATTCCAGAAGGTGGCATTTTCCTCCCCAACAGACTGTACGGACAGCAGTTAGGATTTGGGTATCACTGCAAAAGATGACCAGTACAAGCTGTTACGGTAGTGGTCGGTCGTTTCTGTTTTAATAAGGTCTGCTTACAAAACAAAAGCATTTACTAAGTGAATCAGGAGGGTGTGTGGTGTGCTTCACAGAAACATTAAAATCCATGCTGTCTCAGCAGGATCGGGATGGAGTTCTTGATTCATGCCCATGGAGCATTACTGCTGAATTACAGAACTGCAGCTCTTTATGTGGAGGCCTCCCAGACTGCTTTTGCTTCTGCATAATTCAAGATATAAAGACTGTTTATTGCCGCTAAACTGTGAAAAAAAGGCACAGGACAGAGAAATAGCTCTATGCCTTCATTAGGTTAATTTAGAAATCATACATTTCCTTGCCTTATGTGTTTTTCTTTAAATTTTTTACTACTGATTGATTGACTGCTAGTCTTCTGTTTTTTTTCTCCAAACTGCTTTCCCTTGTGATCCATTTGCTTCCTCTCTCAATTTGAGAAACCTTAAACACAATATGCAGATTTTATTTTATTTTTTTGAAAGGATAAAGGATGTCATTTCCTATCAGGGAAAAAAAATGGAGAGCAGGTTAAAGAGATATTCCATCAGCAGTCTTTCTGTATCCCATCAAAGTCCCCTCCCAAGTTGTCACTGGCACTGAGCTGCTCTGCAAAACCATCTCTGAACTTGAACACAATGCAGATGCCAATGCCATCAAGTGATGGGGTTTAACTGCAAATGGGGAGCAATAAAGTCAGACCTGTACTCAGAGACATGAGTGATAAAATGGAGGACATACAGTAGGTTTGCATGTGTGCACACACAGTCCTGTATGTTTATAAATGCCATTATCTTACTTTAATACTTACATGTATATGTATATGTATATGTATATGCATGAAACAAGATGGTGGGCTAGTTAATGACAGGCATGTATGTCACTCCGTTGGTACTCAGCATGCAATGTCTGACACATAAAGAAGCTTCATCGGGTGAATTTTAAGAGAATAGGCTCCGAGGCCAGGTTACCTGGGTTCAATCATTGGCTCAATCATCCAGTAAATGTGCCCTCAAGTACACATGTGCTTCACCTGGCTGTGCCTCAGTCGCCTTATTTACAAAACTGACAGGTGATTACCATCTACCTCAGAGATCTGTCTGGAGGATTCACTGAACAGTGCCTGGCACAGAGTGCATATGCAATGAGTGTTAGCTATCTTGTAGTTTCTGCATTCATTTACATATGGAATAAAGGACTCTACAAATAGAGTTATTGCACTATGAACTCTCAGAAAGACAAATTAAGAAAATAGTCTCATTTTCCATTGAATTAAAAAAAAAAAAGTATAATGGCTAGAAGTAAACTTAACCAAGGAGGGGAAAGACCTGTACTCTGATAACTATGACACTGATATAAGAAACCGAAGATGACACAAATAAATGGAAAATATATGATGATCATGGATTGGAAGAATTAATACTGTTAAGATGTCCCTACTACTCAAAGCAATCTACAGATACACTGCAATCCCTCTCAAAATACCAATGGCATTTTTCACAGGGCTAGAATATATAATCCTACAACTTGTATGGAACCACAAAAGATCTCAAACAGCCAAAGCAATCTTGAGAAAGAAAAATGAAGCTGGAGGCATCACACTTCCAGATTTCAAACTATACTACAAAACTATAGCAATCAAAACTAGCACAAAAACAGACACACAGATCAATGGAATAGAGAGTCCAAAAATGAACCCAAACTTACATTGTCAATATTCATCAAAAGAGCAAAGATATACAATAGGAAAAAGACAGTCTCTTCAATAAATGATGTTGAGAAAACTAGACAACTACATGCAAAAGAATGGAACTGGACTACTGTCCTATATCATACACAAATATCAACTCAAAATGGATTAAAGACCAAAAGCCATAAAACTCCTAGAATAAAACCTAGGCAGCAAGCTCTTGGACATCAGTCGAAGCAATATTTTTTTGGATCTGTCTCCTCAAGCAATGGCAATAAAAAACAAAAATAAACAAATGGAACTACATCAAACCAAAAAGCTTTTGCACCACAAAGGAAACTGTGAGCGAAATGAAAAGACAACCTACTGAATGAGAGAACATGTTTGCAAACAATATAGCTGATAAGGGGTTAATATCCAAAATATATAAAGAACTCACACAATTCAACATCAAACAAAGAAAAATAAAACCAAAAAAGCAATCCAATTAAAAATATTGACAAGATTGACAAAAATATTGACCTGCGTAAGACCTTTCTCCAAAGGAGACAAAGATGGCCAACAAGCCCATGAAAAGATGCTTCACACCACTAATCAATGCAAATCAAAACCACAATGAGGTATCACCTCATCCCTCTTAGAAAGAGTATTATTTAGAAAGACAAGAGATAACAAGTATTGGCAACGATGTAGAGAAAAGACAACACTCACTACTGTTGGTAGGAAGGAAAAATGGTACAATGGCTAGGAAAAACAGTATGGAGGCTTCTCAGAAAATTCTCAGAAAAATAGAACTACCATATCATCCAGTAATTCTACTTGTGGGTATTTATCCAAAGAAAATGAAAAAAAAGAAAAACCACCCTTATTTGAAAAGATATATGCATTTCTGTGTTCACGGCAGCATTCACAGTAGCCAAGATAAGGTGGCAACCTAAGGTCCACCAGTAGATAAATGGATAGAGAAGATGTGGTATATGTATCCAATGGAATATTACTCAGCCATTAAATGAAACCTTGCTATCTGTGATAACATAGATGGACTCAGAAGGTATTATGCTAAGCCAGATAAGTCAGATAGAGAAGGACTATTGCTGTTATGATTTCCCTTAGGTGTGGAATCTAAAACGAACAAACAAAAAACCAAATGAACAAACAAAACAGAAACAGACTCACAGATACAGGGAATAGTCTGGTGTTTGCCAGGTGGCATGGGTTGGCGGGGGGGAAAGGCATAATAAAGGAAGGGGATTAAAAGATACAAACTTCCAGTTATAAAATAAATAAGGCACAGGGACACAATGTACAGCATAGGGAATATAGTCAATAATACATAACACCTTTGTATGGTGACAGATGGCAGCTACATTTACGGTAGCAATCACTTCCTAATGTATATAAATGTTGAATCACTATGTTGTATACCTGAAACCAACAGAATATTGTAGGCCAACTACAGTTCAATAACAGAGATATTGCTTTATTTGCCTACCTACAAATTGTAGCTTTAAGAATCCAATGAGTCAATATACATGAAAATCTATGTAAAATTCAAAGTGATAAATTTAAGAGTTTATTACTCTGTGTACCACACAGCAGTTGTGTGAATATTCATCCATTAAGTCACAAATGCTTGCCAGGTACCTACTACATCCCCAGGTACATTTGTGTTATCTGCTAAGGGGGGTGGGAAAGGACACTGAAAAGTGTAATTTGCATTTGCTATCATGAGGGGAATTACCTTGAGGAAATAGGACATACAATCATGAAGAGTTAAACACAAGAAGAAGATGGGAGAAGAACAAAACAAAACATTCCAAGCAATGTGCTATGAAAGTCTTCAGGGGAGGGAGAAAATGCCATCCTTCCCTGAGCAGTCCACACCAATTAGATTAGGGGTCTCTAAGAAAGAGAGACCAGGGTCAGCTGGGGTGGCCAAGGGAGAAGTGGGGAAACGGGCTGGGTGAAAACGGATCCTCCCAGACGGTGCATGCCACAGGTAGATGTTGGAGGTCAAGAGCATTCCAGGCAAGGGGAAATCGGGGAGACACAGAGATAGGACTGGAAATAACAGAGACTAGTGCTTGGAATGAAAAACACTGAATGTGTAGAGATAACATGGGAGACGAAGAGGGGGAAAAAAAAAGCAGCTAAGCAACTTTTGTAATCTCATCTTGGGTCCCTGTCCTTGGCTTTGAGCAATGTAATTCTAACTTCCATGTTCTATCCACCAAGGAATAGAAAACAAGAAGAGAAAAGAAAATAAATATAAATCAGAAGCTTCAGATATCTTCTATCATTTTCATCCTCAGTAAGGAAAGAGAGCTTCCCAGATAAGGATAAGGTGAACGTCAGTACATTGATAAGATTTACTTAAGGACCAGTATTAATGATGAGGGTATTTGGGCTGAAACTCACTTTTTAAATAACTTACATTAACTTCATTTTCCCATCTCTCCTACGATAGCGATTCTTTTTTTTTTTTTTTTTTTGGTAGAAATGTTTTTAGAGAAGTAATTTACTGGCACTTAATTACTAGTATTTAACCAATTCAACATTCTCTTTTCTTAAGAGTCCATTAGGTTTCTATTACAATATTATACATTCTAATCAAATGTGGCTTTCTGCAAAGGTCCTCATTGTCAGTCTCCTCAAAGCAAAGTTTATCTGGACTATTAGACATTCTCTCCGCTTTGGCTGCACCAAATTAGATCAATTATTTATACCTGAGGTCCACTGCTTCAGAACTTGGGCACCTCACTTAACATTTCTCTTGTGAATTATTAAGAGTCTTATTTTTAAAATAAAGTTCTCATTTCATAGTCTGTTTGATTGAGGTTAAACACAATAGTCTAGTGATTCTTGTATTAAACAGTTCAATGTCATAAGATTCTCTCCTGGGTTTTATGCCAATGAACACATTCGAAACAAATGAACCTTTCATTAAGAATACCCTCACTGGGGATAAGGGGCAAAGGGCTTCTGACTTAAAAAACTGTCTGGCACCAGTCTGGGCAGAATTATTAAAACAAGCCATAGATAGCAGGCGGATTCTACTGTTTATACATCAACGATAATTAGAGATATGAAAGGGACCTTAGGGTTTTCTAGTGCCCCTCCTTGTTCTACAGGCAAAGAAAAAACATATCAACATTCCATAATGTCACTTCATAGTGACTTGCTTTGTTCCAAAGGCCACTTTGAGGTATTGTTCAAAGGCATTCTTAAAGTAGTAAGACATGGTGGATGCATGTGGGGATTCTTGAATGCAAATAATAAACCCTGCTCTGGCTTGTTCATGCAGGAAAGGACTTTATTAAAAAATATTAGTAGTACCCAAAACCTCCAGGAAGATCAAAGAGCCAGGCCAGGCTGGCAAGCAGCCAGGGACAATGTTCAACCACACCATAGGGAAAGGGACAGTCACTTGTCAATACCCTGTCAGTTCAAAAATCATGACACTGCTCACTTCTCCACCCCATCTATGTAAGAACGCCAGGCTAATAGGGCTTAATCACAAAGACTAAACAATCTTTTTTTTTTTTTTTTTTTGGCTTTTACCTTAGAAAAGGGACACACACACACACACACACAAAATTCCACAAACATTAGAAAGCATGTCAAATGGTCCACCAAGTGTACCAAAATTAAAGCTTCTCAAACAACTTGATTTCCACCTGGGCATCTGGAAAGGATCCCTTTCCCCCAAACTCCTGTCCTTATTCCCCGCCCCCCTCACAACAACCCTCAACAATAATATGGCTTCTAATACTTGCATGACACACTTTATGAAACAGAAAATACATCCCTTCACTCCACTCTTGGAACCTCCCCTTGCTATACAAGCATTCCAACCAAGTGATCAGTCAATGACAGAACTGATTTGGTGTCCCGCAGAAAGAAGGGAACCTTCTCCTTACCCACAGTGCATTGACTAAGGCCTCTGACCTTCTTAAGTTTTCTAATTCCAGCAGGTCATGACTCCTCAGTGAGATTAAAACAAGAACAGTGCCTGGCAGGCAATGGCTCAAGGCTGGAATCTGTCAGTCGCTTAGCTTTGGGGCCTTAACTCTCAAAGACATTGAATTATTTTGAGTAGGCTGTTTACCTTGATGTGAGCAGAATTAGCCTTAGACACTAAGCCTTTATGGCAAGTTTTATTGTCCAAGGCAAATATAACCTGTTAAGATTTACAGGCTTTATTAACAGCAATAACCATTTTATGGCCAACATCAGTAAATCAGGGTTTATTGAGAACTCTACAATTTTAATCTGTGGAAAACCATTAAAATGTCGGATTTTCATTGGACATAATTTCTAACTTTTATGAAAGATAGATTTTCCATTTAATTGGGGAGTATAAAAAAGTGCAGTGTGGGATAATGAATTGTTTTGAAAAGAGCCAATTGGTTTTAGCTAAACAACAAGTGTCAAACACTAAAGTTGCTATCTTTAGTTAGAACTGTCCCAAGACTAAGGTTAACAGTAACTGCAGTGACAAAATGCTCTAATACATCCAGCAATAGGAGCTCGTGGAGTTTAGGAAAGGTTCAATTATCATCTGTTCAAACCGTAGGTATTTTGGAAAGAGTGTGTGACCTGTTATTTCATCCAAACCAGCATGCAAACGAGTCTGGTAAGAATCTTCAAATTCATATGCTACTTTTGAGAAAGTGTATTTACTACTCCTGCGACTACCATTCATAAGACTCTTCAATGGGGTAAGCAAGGTACAGAAACACAGATACTCACCAGCTTCTGTCAATAACCATTTATTTCTTCCATGTGACAGATTAAAAGAGAGGGAAGCAGAGAGCTTTTGATAAGGGTCTTTGTCCTTGGATGAGCTTGTGAAGGAAGAACAGGGGGCCCAGGCTGGAGGGGCAGAGCTCACGTACAGTCTGGGGTGAGGAGGGATGGTCTGAGAAGCACACTGTTTTTTCATAGGGTTGAAAATGCGTCAGATATCACAAGAGTCTCTGTTTTAATCTGGTTCTCCGACCACCAGGCTGCCCTCCATCTTTGCTGAGAATTAAAGGTTTGTGAAGCTTTATGAAAGACTAGGCTAAAAAGGAAGAAGATAAACCACAATAATCTCTACTATTTGATACTAAAGACTGTTTTGAATGTTCTTGTTTCCCCACACCCCCCCTTCTTTGTCTCCCAGCAATCCTACAAGGAAAATATCATTCCTATTTCCAGATGAGGAATCGGAGGTTCAGGGTGGCTAGTAAATTGCTATCAGTCACAGCATTGGGAAGTGCTAGTCAGTGTTTGACTCTTCAGGACAATGAGCTCTGTCATGGCTACAGCCAGATGAAGGAAAAATTGTAGTAAGGGTAGAGATCACCTTGGGGTCTCTTGTCTCCCCTTTCATATGTCTCCTTTTCTTCTCCATGGCCTCCTTCTTGTAACTCTGGAAATCCTGTACCTTCCTATCACCTAGGACAGCATCAAACCCAGGCTCCTGGCCCTTGGGAGCACAGAGGTTCTAGACATGCCCCACTCCAGGCTCCTCGTCCTCCTGAGCTCCCAACACCTCTATTTTTATCACTGCTCTATTCGTCGTTTTGCCAGCAGATTACTTATTTGAAACAAAAGAACAAAGAATTTACAGAAGGTTTAGGATTGGCATATTAGCTAGAAGAAATTTTAATCTCTATTTCTAATGGTGGAAGGTCCGGAGCATAGCAAACAGATATGTTACCACTGGCCTCTGGGCTCTCAAGCTTCAAAAAGCTTGGGGAAAACTAAATGAACCCAGAGTCTCATTAAAAACAAAAAAAAAAATATTAGAGAAGAAAAAATGATCTGAGCTTTAAGGTTAGAATAACTTTCTAGTGATCCAAGAGCTTGGACAAGTTCCTATAAGATGGACATGAAAATACCTGTAACCTTCTACCATCTCACTTGCAAATCAAGTGAAATGACATAGAGAAGGGAGTCCTGGGTGGCTCAGTCTATTAAGTGTCCAACTCTTGATTTCGGCTCAGGTCATGACCTCACAGTTCAGGAGTTCGAGCTCCATGTCGGGCTCCTCGCTGAAAGTGTGGAGCCTGCTTGGATTCTCAGCCTACGTCTCTCTCTGCCTCTCTTTCTCTCTCAAAAATAAATAAATAAACATAAAAACAAGAGAAACAATAGCGAAGGCACTTAACACAGAACCTGGCACATGGGGACATTCTATAAAGGGTAGCTCTTCCTGAGCTTACACAAACCACCTTCTGTGGTCAACAGATGAATTAGTTGCCAGGGAAGTTCTACCTTACAGAGAGAAAACAATTGTACATGTCTTAGGAAAACACAACTTGGACCTGCCCCCAAGATGCCTCTCGATGTGTCAAGGAGGAGACCTCCTAGGCCACTGCAGGGCAAAACCCACTGAGATACCAGTGGCCCTGCTAGCCACAACCCCTTCCAGTGATGACCCCATGGCCCCACAGGAGGTGGGCAGCAAGGGAACCACGTGGTGGAGAGGGAGGAACATTCCCGCGCAAGGAAGATAATGGAAGGTGTCTCACAGTGACAATTACATCACTGATCAATTTCCAAACACAGTTCCTATCACTGCCACCCTGGAGAGTCATTAGCTAACTACAGGATCCTCACTTGACTGTGAAGTCAGAAAGCACAGTGGTGCACTCTTGCAGACCTGGAGACCGCATGACGGGCACTGCAGACATCTTCATCATGGGAGACCCTGACAGGGGAAGGGTATGTACATTTTCCCTTTCCTTCTCTACCCTTTTTGATTTCTTCTGTCATTCTGCCCACCCATCAGCAAAAACACAGATGTCGATGGTAATACCAACCATGTAAGCTATTGCACACACTAAGAGAGCTGTAAATACTGGTGTGCAGATATAGGTAGTAACCAACACATAAATTCCAAGGAAACCCTGGTGTTTGGATTTGAGATGCTTTCTTGCATTAAGATGATGCTATAAATGCTTATCAGGGCTCCATAATAGCCCATTAACCCACAATGTAGCCGAAACACTCTCCAGATCCATCCTATAACACAAAATGTAGAAAACACAGCTCTCCCTCATTCTCAGCTCAGAATGTCTCTTTTCAACCATCCTGTAGCCCTGGCTTACTCCTTGGGATGGCCCTCATTTAATATCAGCCAGCCTGGCTCTGAGATTTATTCCTAATAACATAAACATGATTAAAATAAAGTGTCATTTGTTGTCAAAGGGAGAATAGGAAGGTGTAGGGAGCTGAACAGGGATCACCCTCCCCCGCCAAGATTTCCTGTCCACACAGACATTTGTTTTTTTTTGTTTGGCTGGTTGGCTGTTTGTTTGTTTTTAAGGTTTATTTATTTTTGAGAGGAAGGGGAGGGTGAGAGCAGCGGAGGTGCAGAGAGAATCCAAGCAGGCTCCAGGCTCCAAGCTGTTAGCACAGAGACTGACATGGGGCTCAAACTCACAAACCTTGAGATCATGACCCGAGTTGACTGACTTAACTGACTGAGCCACCCAGGCACCCCCCACATGGACATTTGTAAATCAGGATTTTGAGAGGTAGGTGGTGCTTATAGCAAACTGCTGACGCCCATGCTAGACTCCTGAGAGCAGTAGGGTGTCCTGAATGAGAGTGATGCGTTCCCCTGTGCACTGAACGCCCTGCGGCCTCTCACCCTGCTCTGGAAACTACAGCACACTCTGCAAGAAACGGAAAGGTAGCAAGAGAAGGACCAAAAACCTTCCTGTTTCACATTAAATAACAATCTAAAAATAAGCATTTTCCTTTCTAATCATTTCCTATCATGCATGGAATGTTCACTTTAATTTTCAAGTCCGTTTGCTTCATTTCTGTGAACTTGAGCTTTCAATAGTGCCCACCCAGCATGCTTTCTGTCTAAACATGCAAGTGTGTGTGTTTTTCCGCTCCCTTTTATTTTCTCGATTCCTTTGTCCTTCCAATTACAAAATCCCACAGCAATTTTAGCGAAAATGTGAGGTAAAGGCTTCTTCTTCTTTTTTGTTAAATCTCTACCTCTCAGTGAATAAACAAACCACAGCTCTAAAGACATTTTCCTAGCTTCCCACAGAAGATCCACAACTGAACTATCTACTGCTCAACTCGGGCCTTCATTTATAAACTTATCATTCTATTAAGCTTCCCTTGTACTTCCCCCCTTCACCCTCAGTATCACCTTCATGACTGTATTACTCATCTATGAGAACATCTTTTAAGAGGGCCCGAAAGGTTTAGGAAGCCTTTGCCATGACCACAATGTGTCATCATTGACAATTAGATTCTAATAGTATAGGAGAAGTCCTAGAAAACATGCAAGGGCAAAAACCAAGAGTGACTCTGGACTCTAGACTCCCACCGTGAAGGAGACCTGTGGCTTCATCACTTTTTATATTCCCCATGCCCAGCACAGTGCCTACAGCATAATAAACGCTCAGTGGATGTTTGTTCCGTAAGTAAACAGAGACTGAGTACAAACATTAGTGAAACTTGTGGCACTAGGGTCATGTCCTTCCCTGGGCACTTTTTCACGTGACAGGTTGAGCCATGACCCAAGGTGCATGTCAGAGTGTCCCAGGCGACTGACTGAGGACACAGAGGATGCCACCTGTGAGATCCGAGGTCACTGAAATCAAGAACACAGACCAAAATCCTACTCAGGCTACCTCACAAGAGCTTTGTGTCAACAACAAAGTAGGCGAGAGACAACCTCCTCTTCCAACTTACTTCCTTCGCAGTATCTTCACCTTTACCAACTGGGTCCAGAGAGCAAGAATGCCAGACAGACTCTTTCACTTCACTTATGACCACAGAGGACTCTGTTCTCCCTCCTGGGACCAGGGCTGGTGTCTTACCTCAGCAGCAGGGACTCCCTCGGGTGGCCGGCAATGCAGCACTATCATGCCTTCAATGGGCACCTCCCTTCCCTGTGGATCTTGTTCGAAGTTTTTCCTTAAATCTGCAAAACAAACAAACAAACAACAACAACAACAAAAGTGTGAGGTATAGGACAATTTGCTCTAGGGCCAATATTCTTCACATGTGGTCCAAATACAATAAAATAGTGAGCTTAATGTCGCAAACTGGGTCGACACAGAGAGTCACCG